>NC_139714.1:36884386-36896886 GCF_964188405.1 Protomyctophum parallelum
GGCAGTCTGTCTGTGGGGACGCAGTCTGTCTGTGAGGACACAGTCTGTCTATGGGGACACAGTCTGTCTATGGGGACGCAGTCTATCTATGGGGACACAGTCTGCCTATGGCTTTTTTTGGCAGACTGTGACTTACTTTTTGGCTCAAAACAGATTGATTTGCGTCTCATTTTTCTCTAAACGATGTGATCCTCGGTTACTTGGCGGGACCTGTTGACCTGTTGACCTGTTGCGGTTATTCACTTCCTGAGTCTCGGTTTCAGAGTGAAACGGCTTTCAAAATAAAGGTGTTCCTAATAGAAAATCTCTGTCCTGGAGTTCACAATTCTGTGAGTTGTAGTGTTAGGAGTTAGGAGTTAGTGGTTAGGAGTTAGGAGTTAGGGGTCAGGAGTCAGGAGTTAGGGGTTAGGGATCAGGAGTTAGGGGTTAGGGATCAGGAGTTAGGGGTTAGGGATCAGGAGTTAGGGGTTAGGGATCAGGAGTTAGGGGTTAGGGATCAGGAGTTAGGGGTTAGGGATCAGGAGTTAGGAGTTAGGGATCAGGAGTTAGGAGTTAGGAGTTAGGAGTTAGGGGTTAGGGGTTAGGAGTTAGGGTACTCACTTGAGCGGTGCGTTGTAGGCGGCGAACACAGCCGAGGGGTGAGGGGGGGTGTAGCCGTTCATCCTGGCCTTCACTGAGCACGCTCACCTAGAGGGGAAATATGACATCATCATGACATCACCATCATGACATAATCATGACATCATCATCACAGAGCACGCTCCTGGAGGACAAACATGACATCATTTTTTTTACCCTGTTCAGCACTTTGGTCAGCCTTGGCTGTTGTAAATGTGCTATACAAATAAAGTTTGATTTGATTTGATCATCATGACATCATCATGACTGGGAGTACAGTTGAGGCCGAGGGGCTCCGAGATACACAAAACCCAACAGGAAAATACATTATTATACAGCAACACTAAATATTAAGACAATAAAAACTAAAATATTCAAAGATCTGAATCGACCCCGGAGAGGCAGTGGTTAGAGTTTACAGACCTCATAGAGGCACAGAGTTTACAGACCTCATAGAGGCAGTGGTTAGAGTTTACAGACCTCATAGAGGCACAGAGTTTACAGACCTCATAGAGGCAGTGGTTAGAGTTTACAGACCTCATAGAGGCAGTGGTTAGAGTTTACAGACCTCATAGAGGCAGTGGTTAGAGTTTACAGACCTCATAGAGGCAGTGGTTAGAGTTTACAGACCTCATAGAGGCAGTGGTTAGAGTTTACAGACCTCATAGAGGCAGTGGTTAGAGTTTACAGACCTCATAGAGGCAGTGGTTAGAGTTTACAGACCTCATAGAGGCAGTGGTCAGAGTTTACAGACCTCATAGAGGCAGTGGTTAGAGTTTACAGACCTCATAGAGGCAGTGGTTAGAGTTTACAGACCTCATAGAGGCAGTGGTCAGAGTTTACAGACCTCATAGAGGCAGTGGTTAGAGTTTACAGACCTCATAGAGGCAGTGGTTAGAGTTTACAGACCTCATAGAGGCAGTGGTTAGAGTTTACAGACCTCATAGAGGCAGTGGTCAGAGTTTACAGACCTCATAGAGGCAGTGGTTAGAGTTTACAGACCTCACAGAGGCAGTGGTTAGAGTTTACAGACCTCATAGAGGCAGTGGTTAGAGTTTACAGACCTCATAGAGGCAGTGGTCAGAGTTTACAGACCTCATAGAGGCAGTGGTTAGAGTTTACAGACCTCATAGAGGCAGTGGTTAGAGTTTACAGACCTCATAGAGGCAGTGGTTAGAGTTTACAGACCTCATAGAGGCAGTGGTTAGAGTTTACAGACCTCATAGAGGCAGTGGTCAGAGTTTACAGACCTCATAGAGGTTAGAGTTTACAGACCTCATAGAGGCAGTGGTTAGAGTTTACAGACCTCATAGAGGCAGTGGTTAGAGTTTACAGACCTCATAGAGGCAGTGGTTAGAGTTTACAGACCTCATAGAGGCAGTGGTTAGAGTTTACAGACCTCATAGAGGCAGTGGTTAGAGTTTACAGACCTCATAGAGGCAGTGGTTAGAGTTTACAGACCTCATAGGGGCAGTGGTTAGAGTTTACAGACCTCATAGAGGCAGTGGTTAGAGTTTACAGACCTCATAGGGGCAGTGGTTAGAGTTTACAGACCTCATAGAGGCAGTGGTTAGAGTTTACAGACCTCATAGAGGCAGTGGTCAGAGTTTACAGACCTCATAGAGGCAGTGGTTAGAGTTTACAGACCTCATAGAGGCAGTGGTTAGAGTTTACAGACCTCATAGAGGCAGTGGTCAGAGTTTACAGACCTCATAGAGGCAGTGGTCAGAGTTTACAGACCTCATAGAGGCAGTGGTTAGAGTTTACAGACCTCATGGAGGCAGTGGTTAGAGTTTACAGACCTCATAGAGGCAGTGGTCAGAGTTTACAGACCTCATAGAGGCAGTGGTTAGAGTTTACAGACCTCATAGAGGCAGTGGTTAGAGTTTACAGACCTCATAGAGGCAGTGGTCAGAGTTTACAGACCTCACAGAGGCAGTGGTTAGAGTTTACAGACCTCATAGAGGCAGTGGTTAATAGAGTTTACAGACCTCATAGAGGCAGTGGTCAGAGTTTACAGACCTCATAGAGGCAGTGGTTAGAGTTTACAGACCTCATGGAGGCAGTGGTTAGAGTTTACAGACCTCATAGAGGCAGTGGTTAGAGTTTACAGACCTCATAGAGGCAGTGGTTAGAGTTTACAGACCTCATAGAGGCAGTGGTTAGAGTTTACAGACCTCATAGAGGCAGTGGTTAGAGTTTACAGACCTCATAGAGGCAGTGGTTAGAGTTTACAGACCTCATAGAGGCAGTGGTTAGAGTTTACAGACCTCATAGAGGCAGTGGTCAGAGTTTACAGACCTCATAGAGGCAGTGGTTAGAGTTTACAGACCTCATAGAGGCAGTGGTTAGAGTTTACAGACCTCATAGAGGCAGTGGTTAGAGTTTACAGACCTCATAGAGGCAGTGGTCAGAGTTTACAGACCTTATGGAGGCAGTGGTTAGAGTTTACAGACCTCAGAGGCAGTGGTTAGAGTTTACAGACCTCATAGAGGCAGTGGTTAGAGTTTACAGACCTCATAGAGGCAGTGGTTAGAGTTTACAGACCTCATAGAGGCAGTGGTTAGAGTTTACAGACCTCATAGAGGCAGTGGTTAGAGTTTACAGACCTCATGGAGGCAGTGGTTAGAGTTTACAGACCTCATAGAGGCAGTGGTTAATAGAGTTTACAGACCTCAGAGAGGCAGTGGTTAGAGTTTACAGACCTCATAGAGGCAGTGGTTAATAGAGTTTACAGACCTCATAGAGGCAGTGGTCAGAGTTTACAGACCTCATAGAGGCAGTGGTCAGAGTTTACAGACCTCATAGAGGCAGTGGTTAGAGTTTACAGACCTCATAGAGGCAGTGGTTAGAGTTTACAGACCTCATAGAGGCAGTGGTTAGAGTTTACAGACCTCATAGAGGCAGTGGTTAGAGTTTACAGACCTCATAGAGGCAGTGGTCAGAGTTTACAGACCTCATAGAGGCAGTGGTCAGAGTTTACAGACCTCATAGAGGCAGTGGTTAGAGTTTACAGACCTCATAGAGGCAGTGGTTAGAGTTTACAGACCTCATAGAGGCAGTGGTCAGAGTTTACAGACCTCATAGAGGCAGTGGTTAGAGTTTACAGACCTCATAGAGGCAGTGGTTAGAGTTTACAGACCTCATAGAGGCAGTGGTTAGAGTTTACAGACCTCATAGAGGCAGTGGTTAGAGTTTACAGACCTCATAGAGGCAGTGGTCAGAGTTTACAGACCTCACAGAGGCAGTGGTTAGAGTTTACAGACCTCATAGAGGCAGTGGTTAGAGTTTACAGACCTCATAGAGGCAGTGGTTAGAGTTTACAGACCTCATAGAGGCAGTGGTCAGAGTTTACAGACCTCATAGAGGCAGTGGTTAGAGTTTACAGACCTCACAGAGGTTAGAGTTTACAGACCTCATAGAGGCAGTGGTCAGAGTTTACAGACCTCATAGAGGCAGTGGTTAGAGTTTACAGACCTCATAGAGGCAGTGGTTAGAGTTTACAGACCTCATAGAGGCAGTGGTCAGAGTTTACAGACCTCATAGAGGCAGTGGTTAGAGTTTACAGACCTCATAGAGGCAGTGGTTAGAGTTTACAGACCTCATAGAGGCAGTGGTTAGAGTTTACAGACCTCATAGAGGCAGTGGTCAGAGTTTACAGACCTCATAGAGGCAGTGGTTAGAGTTTACAGACCTCATAGAGGCAGTGGTTAGAGTTTACAGACCTCATAGAGGCAGTGGTTAGAGTTTACAGACCTCATAGAGGCAGTGGTTAGAGTTTACAGACCTCATAGAGGCAGTGGTCAGAGTTTACAGACCTCATAGAGGCAGTGGTTAGAGTTTACAGACCTCATAGAGGCAGTGGTCAGAGTTTACAGACCTCACAGAGGCAGTGGTTAGAGTTTACAGACCTCATAGAGGCAGTGGTTAGAGTTTACAGACCTCATAGAGGCAGTGGTTAGAGTTTACAGACCTCATAGAGGCAGTGGTCAGAGTTTACAGACCTCATAGAGGCAGTGGTTAGAGTTTACAGACCTCATAGAGGCAGTGGTTAGAGTTTACAGACCTCATAGAGGCAGTGGTTAGAGTTTACAGACCTCATAGAGGCAGTGGTTAGAGTTTACAGACCTCATAGAGGCAGTGGTCAGAGTTTACAGACCTCATAGAGGCAGTGGTTAGAGTTTACAGACCTCATAGAGGCAGTGGTTAGAGTTTACAGACCTCATAGAGGCAGTGGTCAGAGTTTACAGACCTCATAGAGGCAGTGGTTAGAGTTTACAGACCTCAGAGAGGCAGTGGTTAGAGTTTACAGACCTCATAGAGGCAGTGGTTAGAGTTTACAGACCTCATAGAGGCAGTGGTTAGAGTTTACAGACCTCATAGAGGCAGTGGTTAATAGAGTTTACAGACCTCATAGAGGCAGTGGTTAGAGTTTACAGACCTCATAGAGGCAGTGGTTAGAGTTTACAGACCTCATAGAGACAGTGGTTAGAGTTTACAGACCTCATAGAGGCAGTGGTTAGAGTTTACAGACCTCATAGAGGCAGTGGTTAGAGTTTACAGACCTCATAGAGGCAGTGGTTAGAGTTTACAGACCTCATGGAGGCAGTGGTTAGAGTTTACAGACCTCATAGAGGCAGTGGTCAGAGTTTACAGACCTCATAGAGGCAGTGGTTAATAGAGTTTACAGACCTCATAGAGGCAGTGGTTAGAGTTTACAGACCTCATAGAGGCAGTGGTCAGAGTTTACAGACTTCATAGAGGCAGTGGTTAGAGTTTACAGACCTCATAGAGGCAGTGGTTAGAGTTTACAGACCTCAGAGGCAGTGGTTAGAGTTTACAGACCTCATAGAGGCAGTGGTTAGAGTTTACAGACCTCATAGAGGCAGTGGTTAGAGTTTACAGACCTCACAGAGGCAGTGGTTAGAGTTTACAGACCTCATAGAGGCAGTGGTCAGAGTTTACAGACTTCATAGAGGCAGTGGTTAGAGTTTACAGACCTCATAGAGGCAGTGGTTAGAGTTTACAGACCTCATAGAGGCAGTGGTTAGAGTTTACAGACCTCACAGAGGCAGTGGTTAGAGTTTACAGACCTCATAGAGGCAGTGGTTAGAGTTTACAGACCTCATAGAGGCAGTGGTTAGAGTTTACAGACCTCATAGAGGCAGTGGTTAGAGTTTACAGACCTCATAGAGGCAGTGGTTAGAGTTTACAGACCTCATAGAGGCAGTGGTTAGAGTTTACAGACCTCATAGAGGCAGTGGTCAGAGTTTACAGACCTCATAGAGGCAGTGGTTAGAGTTTACAGACCTCATAGAGGCAGTGGTTAGAGTTTACAGACCTCATAGAGGCAGTGGTCAGAGTTTACAGACCTCATGGAGGCAGTGGTTAGAGTTTACATACCTCATAGAGGCAGTGGTTAGAGTTTACAGACCTCATAGAGGCAGTGGTTAGAGTTTACAGACCTCATAGAGGCAGTGGTTAGAGTTTACAGACCTCATAGAGGCAGTGGTTAGAGTTTACAGACCTCATAGAGGCAGTGGTTAGAGTTTACAGACCTCATAGAGGCAGTGGTCAGAGTTTACAGACCTCATAGAGGCAGTGGTTAGAGTTTACAGACCTCATAGAGGCAGTGGTCAGAGTTTACAGACCTCATAGAGGCAGTGGTTAGAGTTTACAGACCTCATAGAGGCAGTGGTTAGAGTTTACAGACCTCATAGAGGCAGTGGTTAGAGTTTACAGACCTCATAGAGGCAGTGGTCAGAGTTTACAGACCTCATGGAGGCAGTGGTTAGAGTTTACAGACCTCAGAGGCAGTGGTTAGAGTTTACAGACCTCATAGAGGCAGTGGTTAGAGTTTACAGACCTCATAGAGGCAGTGGTTAGAGTTTACAGACCTCATAGAGGCAGTGGTTAGAGTTTACAGACCTCATAGAGGCAGTGGTTAGAGTTTACAGACCTCATGGAGGCAGTGGTTAGAGTTTACAGACCTCATAGAGGCAGTGGTTAATAGAGTTTACAGACCTCAGAGAGGCAGTGGTTAGAGTTTACAGACCTCATAGAGGCAGTGGTTAGAGTTTACAGACCTCATGGAGGCAGTGGTTAGAGTTTACAGACCTCATAGAGGCAGTGGTTAATAGAGTTTACAGACCTCAGAGAGGCAGTGGTTAGAGTTTACAGACCTCATAGAGGCAGTGGTTAGAGTTTACAGACCTCATAGAGGCAGTGGTTAGAGTTTACAGACCTCATAGAGGCAGTGGTCAGAGTTTACAGACCTCATAGAGGCAGTGGTTAGAGTTTACAGACCTCATAGAGGCAGTGGTTAGAGTTTACAGACCTCATAGAGGCAGTGGTTAGAGTTTACAGACCTCATAGAGGCAGTGGTTAGAGTTTACAGACCTCATAGAGGCAGTGGTCAGAGTTTACAGACCTCATAGAGGCAGTGGTTAGAGTTTACAGACCTCATAGAGGCAGTGGTTAGAGTTTACAGACCTCATAGAGGCAGTGGTCAGAGTTTACAGACCTCATAGAGGCAGTGGTCAGAGTTTACAGACCTCATAGAGGCAGTGGTTAGAGTTTACAGACCTCATAGAGGCAGTGGTTAGAGTTTACAGACCTCATAGAGGCAGTGGTCAGAGTTTACAGACCTCATAGAGGCAGTGGTTAGAGTTTACAGACCTCATAGAGGCAGTGGTTAGAGTTTACAGACCTCATAGAGGCAGTGGTTAGAGTTTACAGACCTCATAGAGGCAGTGGTTAGAGTTTACAGACCTCATAGAGGCAGTGGTTAGAGTTTACAGACCTCATAGAGGCAGTGGTTAGAGTTTACAGACCTCATAGAGGCAGTGGTCAGAGTTTACAGACCTCACAGAGGCAGTGGTTAGAGTTTACAGACCTCATAGAGGCAGTGGTTAGAGTTTACAGACCTCATAGAGGCAGTGGTTAGAGTTTACAGACCTCATAGAGGCAGTGGTCAGAGTTTACAGACCTCATAGAGGCAGTGGTCAGAGTTTACAGACCTCATAGAGGCAGTGGTTAGAGTTTACAGACCTCACAGAGGTTAGAGTTTACAGACCTCATAGAGGCAGTGGTCAGAGTTTACAGACCTCATAGAGGCAGTGGTTAGAGTTTACAGACCTCATAGAGGCAGTGGTTAGAGTTTACAGACCTCATAGAGGCAGTGGTCAGAGTTTACAGACCTCATAGAGGCAGTGGTTAGAGTTTACAGACCTCATAGAGGCAGTGGTCAGAGTTTACAGACCTCATAGAGGCAGTGGTTAGAGTTTACAGACCTCATAGAGGCAGTGGTTAGAGTTTACAGACCTCATAGAGGCAGTGGTTAGAGTTTACAGACCTCATAGAGGCAGTGGTCAGAGTTTACAGACCTCATAGAGGCAGTGGTTAGAGTTTACAGACCTCATAGAGGCAGTGGTTAGAGTTTACAGACCTCATAGAGGCAGTGGTTAGAGTTTACAGACCTCATAGAGGCAGTGGTTAGAGTTTACAGACCTCATAGAGGCAGTGGTCAGAGTTTACAGACCTCATAGAGGCAGTGGTTAGAGTTTACAGACCTCATAGAGGCAGTGGTCAGAGTTTACAGACCTCACAGAGGCAGTGGTTAGAGTTTACAGACCTCATAGAGGCAGTGGTTAGAGTTTACAGACCTCATAGAGGCAGTGGTTAGAGTTTACAGACCTCATAGAGGCAGTGGTCAGAGTTTACAGACCTCATAGAGGCAGTGGTTAGAGTTTACAGACCTCATAGAGGCAGTGGTTAGAGTTTACAGACCTCATAGAGGCAGTGGTTAGAGTTTACAGACCTCATAGAGGCAGTGGTTAGAGTTTACAGACCTCATAGAGGCAGTGGTCAGAGTTTACAGACCTCATAGAGGCAGTGGTTAGAGTTTACAGACCTCATAGAGGCAGTGGTTAGAGTTTACAGACCTCATAGAGGCAGTGGTCAGAGTTTACAGACCTCATAGAGGCAGTGGTTAGAGTTTACAGACCTCAGAGAGGCAGTGGTTAGAGTTTACAGACCTCATAGAGGCAGTGGTTAGAGTTTACAGACCTCATAGAGGCAGTGGTTAGAGTTTACAGACCTCATAGAGGCAGTGGTTAATAGAGTTTACAGACCTCATAGAGGCAGTGGTTAGAGTTTACAGACCTCATAGAGGCAGTGGTTAGAGTTTACAGACCTCATAGAGACAGTGGTTAGAGTTTACAGACCTCATAGAGGCAGTGGTTAGAGTTTACAGACCTCATAGAGGCAGTGGTTAGAGTTTACAGACCTCATAGAGGCAGTGGTTAGAGTTTACAGACCTCATGGAGGCAGTGGTTAGAGTTTACAGACCTCATAGAGGCAGTGGTCAGAGTTTACAGACCTCATAGAGGCAGTGGTTAATAGAGTTTACAGACCTCATAGAGGCAGTGGTTAGAGTTTACAGACCTCATAGAGGCAGTGGTCAGAGTTTACAGACTTCATAGAGGCAGTGGTTAGAGTTTACAGACCTCATAGAGGCAGTGGTTAGAGTTTACAGACCTCAGAGGCAGTGGTTAGAGTTTACAGACCTCATAGAGGCAGTGGTTAGAGTTTACAGACCTCATAGAGGCAGTGGTTAGAGTTTACAGACCTCACAGAGGCAGTGGTTAGAGTTTACAGACCTCATAGAGGCAGTGGTCAGAGTTTACAGACTTCATAGAGGCAGTGGTTAGAGTTTACAGACCTCATAGAGGCAGTGGTTAGAGTTTACAGACCTCATAGAGGCAGTGGTTAGAGTTTACAGACCTCACAGAGGCAGTGGTTAGAGTTTACAGACCTCATAGAGGCAGTGGTTAGAGTTTACAGACCTCATAGAGGCAGTGGTTAGAGTTTACAGACCTCATAGAGGCAGTGGTTAGAGTTTACAGACCTCATAGAGGCAGTGGTTAGAGTTTACAGACCTCATAGAGGCAGTGGTTAGAGTTTACAGACCTCATAGAGGCAGTGGTCAGAGTTTACAGACCTCATAGAGGCAGTGGTTAGAGTTTACAGACCTCATAGAGGCAGTGGTTAGAGTTTACAGACCTCATAGAGGCAGTGGTCAGAGTTTACAGACCTCATGGAGGCAGTGGTTAGAGTTTACATACCTCATAGAGGCAGTGGTTAGAGTTTACAGACCTCATAGAGGCAGTGGTTAGAGTTTACAGACCTCATAGAGGCAGTGGTTAGAGTTTACAGACCTCATAGAGGCAGTGGTTAGAGTTTACAGACCTCATAGAGGCAGTGGTTAGAGTTTACAGACCTCATAGAGGCAGTGGTCAGAGTTTACAGACCTCATAGAGGCAGTGGTTAGAGTTTACAGACCTCATAGAGGCAGTGGTCAGAGTTTACAGACCTCATAGAGGCAGTGGTTAGAGTTTACAGACCTCATAGAGGCAGTGGTTAGAGTTTACAGACCTCATAGAGGCAGTGGTTAGAGTTTACAGACCTCATAGAGGCAGTGGTCAGAGTTTACAGACCTCATGGAGGCAGTGGTTAGAGTTTACAGACCTCAGAGGCAGTGGTTAGAGTTTACAGACCTCATAGAGGCAGTGGTTAGAGTTTACAGACCTCATAGAGGCAGTGGTTAGAGTTTACAGACCTCATAGAGGCAGTGGTTAGAGTTTACAGACCTCATAGAGGCAGTGGTTAGAGTTTACAGACCTCATGGAGGCAGTGGTTAGAGTTTACAGACCTCATAGAGGCAGTGGTTAATAGAGTTTACAGACCTCAGAGAGGCAGTGGTTAGAGTTTACAGACCTCATAGAGGCAGTGGTTAGAGTTTACAGACCTCATGGAGGCAGTGGTTAGAGTTTACAGACCTCATAGAGGCAGTGGTTAATAGAGTTTACAGACCTCAGAGAGGCAGTGGTTAGAGTTTACAGACCTCATAGAGGCAGTGGTTAGAGTTTACAGACCTCATAGAGGCAGTGGTTAGAGTTTACAGACCTCATAGAGGCAGTGGTCAGAGTTTACAGACCTCATAGAGGCAGTGGTTAGAGTTTACAGACCTCATAGAGGCAGTGGTTAGAGTTTACAGACCTCATAGAGGCAGTGGTCAGAGTTTACAGACCTCATAGAGGCAGTGGTTAGAGTTTACAGACCTCATAGAGGCAGTGGTTAGAGTTTACAGACCTCATAGAGGCAGTGGTTAGAGTTTACAGACCTCATAGAGGCAGTGGTCAGAGTTTACAGACCTCATAGAGGCAGTGGTTAGAGTTTACAGACCTCATAGAGGCAGTGGTTAGAGTTTACAGACCTCATAGAGGCAGTGGTTAGAGTTTACAGACCTCACAGAGGTTAGAGTTTACAGACCTCATAGAGGCAGTGGTTAGAGTTTACAGACCTCATAGAGGCAGTGGTCAGAGTTTACAGACCTCATAGAGGCAGTGGTTAGAGTTTACAGACCTCATAGAGGCAGTGGTCAGAGTTTACAGACCTCATAGAGGCAGTGGTTAGAGTTTACAGACCTCATAGAGGCAGTGGTTAGAGTTTACAGACCTCATAGAGGCAGTGGTTAGAGTTTACAGACCTCATAGAGGCAGTGGTTAGAGTTTACAGACCTCATAGAGGCAGTGGTTAGAGTTTACAGACCTCATAGAGGCAGTGGTTAGAGTTTACAGACCTCATAGAGGCAGTGGTTAGAGTTTACAGACCTCATGGAGGCAGTGGTTAATAGAGTTTACAGACCTCATAGAGGCAGTGGTTAGAGTTTACAGACCTCATAGAGGCAGTGGTCAGAGTTTACAGACCTCATAGAGGCAGTGGTTAGAGTTTACAGACCTCATAGAGGCAGTGGTTAGAGTTTACAGACCTCATAGAGGCAGTGGTTAGAGTTTACAGACCTCATAGAGGCAGTGGTTAGAGTTTACAGACCTCATAGAGGCAGTGGTTAGAGTTTACAGACCTCACAGAGGCAGTGGTTAGAGTTTACAGACCTCATAGAGGCAGTGGTTAGAGTTTACAGACCTCATAGAGGCAGTGGTTAGAGTTTACAGACCTCATAGAGGCAGTGGTTAGAGTTTACAGACCTCATAGAGGCAGTGGTCAGAGTTTACAGACCTCATAGAGGCAGTGGTTAGAGTTTACAGACCTCATAGAGGCAGTGGTTAGAGTTTACAGACCTCATAGAGGCAGTGGTTAGAGTTTACAGACCTCATAGAGGCAGTGGTTAGAGTTTACAGACCTCATAGAGGCAGTGGTCAGAGTTTACAGACCTCATAGAGGCAGTGGTTAGAGTTTACAGACCTCATAGAGGCAGTGGTCAGAGTTTACAGACCTCACAGAGGCAGTGGTTAGAGTTTACAGACCTCATAGAGGCAGTGGTTAGAGTTTACAGACCTCATAGAGGCAGTGGTCAGAGTTTACAGACCTCATAGAGGCAGTGGTCAGAGTTTACAGACCTCATAGAGGCAGTGGTTAGAGTTTACAGACCTCATAGAGGCAGTGGTTAGAGTTTACAGACCTCATAGAGGCAGTGGTTAGAGTTTACAGACCTCATAGAGGCAGTGGTCAGAGTTTACAGACCTCATAGAGGCAGTGGTTAGAGTTTACAGACCTCATAGAGGCAGTGGTTAGAGTTTACAGACCTCATAGAGGCAGTGGTTAATAGAGTTTACAGACCTCATAGAGGCAGTGGTTAGAGTTTACAGACCTCATAGAGGCAGTGGTCAGAGTTTACAGACTTCATAGAGGCAGTGGTTAGAGTTTACAGACCTCATAGAGGCAGTGGTTAGAGTTTACAGACCTCAGAGGCAGTGGTTAGAGTTTACAGACCTCATAGAGGCAGTGGTTAGAGTTTACAGACCTCATAGAGGCAGTGGTTAGAGTTTACAGACCTCATAGAGGCAGTGGTTAGAGTTTAC
>NC_139714.1:36901886-36937650 GCF_964188405.1 Protomyctophum parallelum
CTATCCCATTGAGACAAAGCGGGGTGCTGTGGGCTATAGTTCCAAACATTGGAACTATCCCATTGAGACAAAGCGGGGTGCTGTGGGCTATAGTTCCAAACATTGGAACTATCCCATTGAGACAAAGCGGGGTGCTATGGGCTATAGTTCCAAACATTGGAACTATCCCATTGAGACAAAGCGGGGTGCTGTGGGCTATAGTTCCAAACATTGGAACTATCCCATTGAGATAGAATCAAGTCAACGCTAGTGTTGCCACTCTCTTACTCTGAAAGTGACCTCACTGGACTGCGTGTTTCATAGTGACCTCACTGTGACCTCACTGTGACCTCACTGTGACCTCACTGTGACCTCACTGGGCCGCATGTTTCAAAGCAGCACGTTTTCATTATAGTTTTTAACATCTTTTGAATTAAATAAATTCGTTTGAGATATCTTAAGTCTAGTTTTGCCTGCCCGCCCGCCCGCCCGCCCGCCTGTCTGCCTGCCTGCCTGCCTGCCTGCCTGCCTGCCTGCCTGCCTGCCTGCCTGCCTGCCTGCCTGCCTGCCTGCCTGCCTGCCTGCCTGCCTGCCTGCCTGCCTGCCTGTCTGTCTGCCTGTCTGCCTGCCTGCCTGCGTGCCTGTCTGCCTGCCTGCCTGTCTGCCTGCCTGCCTGCCTGCCTGCGGAAACAAAGACAAACAGGTGATGATCGCTGATACCATGGAGATGCACTGGGTGTCTGTGTGTGTGTAAACACAGAGACAAGCCTACTGTACAAACACTGGGCCTGTGTGATTGTGCGAAGTATGACAGAGTACATTTACTCAAGTACTTGTACCTACTCAACATCTATAACATCAGTTTCTACATGCTGGGGATCCCTACTCAACATTTATAACATCAGTTTCTACATGCTGGGGACCCCTACTCAACATTTATAACATCAGTTTCTACATGCTGGGGACCCCTACTCAACATTTATAACATCAGTTTCTACATGCTGGGGACCCCTACTCAACATTTATAACATCAGTTTCTACATGCTGGGGACCCCTACTCAACATTTATAACATCAGTTTATACATGCTGGGGACCCCTACTCAACATTTCTAACACCAGTTTATACATGCTGGGGACACCTACTCAACATTTCTAACATCAGTTTATACATGCTGGGGACCCCTACTCAACATTTATAACACCAGTTTCTACATGCTAGGGACCCCTACTCAACATTTATAACATCAGTTTATACATGCTGGGGACCCCTACTCAACATTTATAACATCAGTTTATACATGCTGGGGACCCCTACTCAACATTTATAACATCAGTTTCTACATGCTGGGGACCCCTACTCAACATTTATAACATCAGTTTATACATGCTGGGGACCCCTACTCAACATTTATAACATCAGTTTATACATGCTGGGGACCCCTACTCAACATTTATAACATCAGTTTATACATGCTGGGGACCCCTACTCAACATTTATAACATCAGTTTATACATGCTGGGGACCCCTACTCGACATTTATAACATCAGTTTCTACATGCTGGGGACCCCTACTCGACATTTATAACATCAGTTTCTACATGCTGGGGACCCCTACTCAACATTTATAACATCAGTTTATACATGCTGGGGACCCCTACTCAACATTTATAACATCAGTTTATACATGCTGGGGACCCCTACTCAACATTTATAACATCAGTTTCTACATGCTGGGGACCCCTACTCAACATTTATAACATCAGTTTCTACATGCTGGGGACCCCTACTCAACATTTATAACACCAGTTTCTACATGCTGGGGACCCCTACTCAACATTTATAACATCAGTTTCTACATGCTGGGGACCCCTACTCAACATTTATAACATCAGTTTCTACATGCTGGGGACCCCTACTCAACATTTATAACATCAGTTTATACATGCTGGGGACCCCTACTCAGCATTTATAACATCAGTTTATACATGCTGGGGACCCCTACTCAACATTTATAACATCAGTTTCTACATGCTGGGGACCCCTACTCAACATTTATAACATCAGTTTATACATGCTGGGGACCCCTACTCAGCATTTATAACATCAGTTTATACATGCTGGGGACCCCTACTCAACATTTATAACATCAGTTTATACATGCTGGGGACCCCTACTCAACATTTATAACATCAGTTTCTACATGCTGGGGACCCCTACTCAGCATTTATAACATCAGTTTATACATGCTGGGGACCCCTACTCAACATTTATAACATCAGTTTCTACATGCTGGGGACCCCTACTCAACATTTATAACATCAGTTTCTACATGCTGGGGACCCCTACTCAACATTTATAACATCAGTTTATACATGCTGGGGACCCCTACTCAACATTTATAACATCAGTTTATACATGCTGGGGACCCCTACTCAACATTTATAACATCAGTTTCTACATGCTGGGGACCCCTACTCAGCATTTATAACATCAGTTTATACATGCTGGGGACCCCTACTCAACATTTATAACATCAGTTTATACATGCTGGGGACCCCTACTCAACATTTATAACATCAGTTTCTACATGCTGGGGACCCCTACTCAACATTTATAACATCAGTTTCTACATGCTGGGGACCCCTACTCAACATTTATAACATCAGTTTCTACATGCTGGGGACCCCTACTCAACATTTATAACATCAGTTTATACATGCTGGGGACCCCTACTCAACATTTATAACATCAGTTTCTATATGCTGGGGACCCCTACTCAACATTTATAACATCAGTTTATACATGCTGGGGACCCCTACTCAACATTTATAACATCAGTTTCTACATGCTGGGGACCCCTACTCAACATTTATAACATCAGTTTCTACATGCTGGGGACCCCTACTCAACATTTATAACATCAGTTTATACATGCTGGGGACCCCTACTCAACATTTATAACATCAGTTTATACATGCTGGGGACCCCTACTCAACATTTCTAACATCAGTTTATACATGCTGGGGACCCCTACTCCAAAACTAGACTAACACTAAGGCATTCCAGGTGACTACAATGTGACAAAAACTAAATTAAAACTATTCAAGAAACTATGACTAAAACTAAAATCAAAATTTGCGGTCAAAATCAACACTGGTGTGAATAAAGTATTATCAGTCAATCAATCAGTAATCAACCAATCATAGACGAGGCAGACTGACAAGCAACCAGACAGCTACCGGGGACAATAATATTGACTGATGTGATTGGTCCAATAAAATAATTGATTCGTAATGAATTAACCCATTCTGACCGGGCACCCATTTTGGTGTTAGCATCATGTTATGCTTTAGCTATTGAAAAATAGCAGATCTACAAGCTCGTATCGCGCCACCGAGTGGCGCGATACGAGCTTGTAGGTCTGCTATTTTTGAAAAATCGAAGAACGACTGACATTTTTTTAATCTGATCTCAGGTCAGAATGGGTTCATCAGACCAGTGTGTGTCCAGTGGAAACCTCGTATGAATCTGATCTCAGGTCAGAATGCGTTAATGGTGCAACGTGAACGTGGGAACTATAACGTCCACCTCACAAAGGACTTTGCGCTCCACAATCTACCGTGCGATAAAGAGAAATGATACAGGTGGAAAAACGACGTCATTTAACGAGGAACGCAAACACACCTGCGGGGGGGGGGGGGGTAATAACAAACACACCTGGCTGGAGTTCACCTGTACGTTAACTCACAGCTGACGAGGGGGGGGGGGGGGGGGGGTAATAAAATATATGTCTCTTATCACCTCCGAGGACAGTTTACTTAACGACTGCACTGCACTGCACTCAGAGTCATACAGAAGAGACGCCTTATCAGACAACGTCACACTGATCAGCAGTGCGTGCCTCTCATAAGATGCAATGGAAAAGTTCAAACTGCACTCACTGTGTAAGACATACAGTTACAGTACACCATCAAACTTTCAGATGCTGTTTTTCTCCTATAGTGTGGAGGGAGAATGATTAGGATTTTTATTGTGATCTCTCGCCCCTGGACATTTCTAATCCATTGGTTTCTGTTGTGTGTGAACAACAGTAATAGCAATTCAAAGCAGTTGTCCTCAAACCCAAACCTCCAGTCGCTGTCATAAGAACGGGAGGTGAAACCACACCTCCAGTCGCTGTCATAGGAACGGGAGGTGAAACCACACCTCCAGTCGCTGTCATAGGAACGGGAGGTGCGCTCATGAATCATGATCACAGCAGCAGAGCCCGTTTGTGCACGGCTGCACGCGCACCTGCAGCCCATCAAGTATAATTGATGCTTCGTCCCGCGATGGTGTCGCGCACGCAGACCTCTACGCTCACAACAGACGCATCCGCGATGCGATGTGAGCTTGTATATCAGCTGTTCTCTGTGCGCAATACTGTTGCGCTTTGAAGTATAAATGTCTCCTAGGGTGCATCTCACTAGTCAACACACAATGAAGTATAAATGTCTCCTAGGGTGCACCTCACTAGTCAACACACAATGAAGTATAAATGTCTCCTAGGGTGCATCTCACTAGTCAACACACAATGAAGTATAAATGTCTCCTAGGGTGCACCTCACTAGTCAACACACAATGAAGTATAAATGTCTCCTAGGGTGCATCTCACTAGTCAACACACAATGAAGTATAAATGTCTCCTAGGGTGCATCTCACTAGTCAACACACAATGAAGTATAAATGTCTCCTAGGGTGCATCTCACTAGTCAACACACAATGAAGTATAAATGTCTCCTAGGGTGCATCTCACTAGCCAACACACAATGAAGTATAAATGTCTCCTAGGGTGCATCTCACTAGTCAACACACAATGCAGTATAAATGTCTCCTAGGGTGCGTCTCACTATAGCCAACACACAATGAAGTATAAATGTCTCCTAGGGTGCATCTCACTAGTCAACACACAATGCAGTATAAATGTCTCATAGGGTGCATCTCACTAGCCAACACACAATGAAGTATAAATGTCTCCTAGGGTGCATCTCACTAGTCAACACACAATGAAGTATAAATGTCTCCTAGGGTGCATCTCACTAGCCAACACACAATGAAGTATAAATGTCTCCTAGGGTGCATCTCACTAGTCAACACACAATGCAGTATAAATGTCTCCTAGGGTGCATCTCACTAGTCAACACACAATGCAGTATAAATGTCTCCTAGGGTGCGTCTCACTAGCCAACACACAATGAAGTATAAATGTCTCCTAGGGTGCATCTCACTAGTCAACACACAATGAAGTATAAATGTCTCCTAGGGTGCATCTCACTAGCCAACACACAATGCAGTATAAATGTCTCCTAGGGTGCATCTCACTAGTCAACACACAATGCAATATAAATGTCTCCTAGGGTGCATCTCACTAGTCAACACACAATGCAGTATAAATGTCTCCTAGGGTGCATCTCACTAGCCAACACAATGCAGTATAAATGTCTCCTAGGGTGCACCTCACTAGCCAACACACAATGCAGTATAAATGTCTCCTAGGGTGCATCTCACTAGCCAACACACAATGCAGTATAAATGTCTCCTAGGGTGCACCTCACTAGCCAACACACAATGCAGTATAAATGTATCCTAGGGTGCGTCTCACTAGTCAACACACAATGAAGTATAAATGTCTCCTAGGGTGCATCTCACTAGTCAACACACAATGCAGTATAAATGTCTCCTAGGGTGCATCTCACTAGTCAACACACAATGCAGTATAAATGTCTCCTAGGGTGCATCTCACTAGTCAACACACAATGCAGTATAAATGTCTCCTAGGGTGCATCTCACTAGTCAACACACAATGCAGTATAAATGTCTCCTAGGGTGCATCTCACTAGTCAACACACAATTAAGTATAAATGTCTCCTAGGGTGCACCTCACTAGCCAACACACAATGCAGTATAAATGTCTCCTAGGGTGCATCTCACTAGTCAACACACAATGAAGTATAAATGTCTCCTAGGGTGCATCTCACTAGCCAACACACAATGCAGTATAAATGTCTCCTAGGGTGCATCTCACTAGTCAACACACAATGAAGTATAAATGTATCCTAGGGTGCATCTCACTAGTCAACACACAATGAAGTATAAATGTCTCCTAGGGTGCATCTCACTAGTCAACACACAATGAAGTATAAATGTCTCCTAGGGTGCATCTCACTAGTCAACACACAATGCAGTATAAATGTCTCCTAGGGTGCATCTCACTAGTCAACACACAATGAAGTATAAATGTCTCCTAGGGTGCATCTCACTAGTCAACACACAATGAAGTATAAATGTCTCCTAGGGTGCAGCTCACTAGTCAACACACAATTAAGTATAAATGTCTCCTAGGGTGCACCTCACTAGTCAACACACAATGCAGTATAAATGTCTCCTAGGGTGCATCTCACTAGTCAACACACAATGCAGTATAAATGTCTCCTAGGGTGCATCTCACTAGTCAACACACAATGAAGTATAAATGTCTCCTAGGGTGCATCTCACTAGCCAACACACAATGCAATATAAATGTCTCCTAGGGTGCATCTCACTAGTCAACACACAATGAAGTATAAATGTCTCCTAGGGTGCATCTCACTAGTCAACACACAATGCAGTATAAATGTCTCCTATGGTGCATCTCACTAGTCAACACACAATGCAGTATAAATGTCTCCTAGGGTGCATCTCACTAGTCAACACACAATGCAGTATAAATGTCTCCTAGGGTGCATCTCACTAGTCAACACACAATGAAGTATAAATGTCTCCTAGGGTGCATCTCACTAGTCAACACACAATGAAGTATAAATGTCTCCTAGGGTGCATCTCACTAGCCAACACAATGCAGTATAAATGTCTCCTAGGGTGCATCTCACTAGTCAACACACAATGAAGTATAAATGTCTCCTAGGGTGCATCTCACTAGTCAACACACAATGCAGTATAAATGTCTCCTATGGTGCATCTCACTAGTCAACACACAATGCAGTATAAATGTCTCCTAGGGTGCATCTCACTAGTCAACACACAATGCAGTATAAATGTCTCCTAGGGTGCATCTCACTAGTCAACACACAATGAAGTATAAATGTCTCCTAGGGTGCATCTCACTAGTCAACACACAATGCAATATAAATGTCTCCTAGGGTGCATCTCACTAGTCAACACACAATGCAGTATAAATGTCTCCTAGGGTGCATCTCACTAGTCAACACACAATGCAGTATAAATGTCTCCTAGGGTGCATCTCACTAGTCAACACACAATGCAGTATAAATGTCTCCTAGGGTGCATCTCACTAGTCAACACACAATGCAGTATAAATGTCTCCTAGGGTGCATCTCACTAGTCAACACACAATGAAGTATAAATGTCTCCTAGGGTGCACCTCACTAGCCAACACACAATGCAGTATAAATGTCTCCTAGGGTGCATCTCACTAGTCAACACACAATGAAGTATAAATGTCTCCTAGGGTGCACCTCACTAGCCAACACACAATGCAGTATAAATGTCTCCTAGGGTGCATCTCACTAGTCAACACACAATGAAGTATAAATGTCTCCTAGGGTGCATCTCACTAGCCAACACACAATGAAGTATAAATGTCTCCTAGGGTGCATCTCACTAGTCAACACACAATGCATTATAAATGTCTCCTAGGGTGCATCTCACTAGCCAACACACAATGCAGTATAAATGTCTCCTAGGGTGCATCTCACTAGTCAACACACAATGAAGTATAAATGTCTCCTAGGGTGCATCTCACTAGTCAACACACAATGCATTATAAATGTCTCCTAGGGTGCATCTCACTAGCCAACACACAATGCAGTATAAATGTCTCCTAGGGTGCATCTCACTAGTCAACACACAATGAAGTATAAATGTCTCCTAGGGTGCATCTCACTAGCCAACACACAATGAAGTATAAATGTCTCCTAGGGTGCATCTCACTAGTCAACACACAATGAAGTATAAATGTCTCCTAGGGTGCATCTCACTAGTCAACACACAATGCAGTATAAATGTCTCCTAGGGTGCATCTCACTAGTCAACACACAATGAAGTATAAATGTCTCCTAGGGTGCATCTCACTAGTCAACACACAATGAAGTATAAATGTCTCCTAGGGTGCATCTCACTAGTCAACACACAATGAAGTATAAATGTCTCCTAGGGTGCATCTCACTAGCCAACACACAATGCAATATAAATGTCTCCTAGGGTGCATCTCACTAGTCAACACACAATGAAGTATAAATGTCTCCTAGGGTGCATCTCACTAGTCAACACACAATGCAGTATAAATGTCTCCTATGGTGCATCTCACTAGTCAACACACAATGCAGTATAAATGTCTCCTAGGGTGCATCTCACTAGTCAACACACAATGCAGTATAAATGTCTCCTATGGTGCATCTCACTAGTCAACACACAATGAAGTATAAATGTCTCTGAGGGTGGATCTCACTAGTCAACACACAATGAAGTATAAATGTCTCTGAGGGTGGATCTCACTAGTCAACACACAATGCAATATAAATGTCTCCTAGGGTGCATCTCACTAGTCAACACACAATGCAGTATAAATGTCTCCTATGGTGCATCTCACTAGTCAACACACAATGAAGTATAAATGTCTCTGAGGGTGGATCTCACTAGTCAACACACAATGAAGTATAAATGTCTCTGAGGGTGGATCTCACTAGTCAACACACAATGCAGTATAAATGTCTCCTAGGGTGCATCTCACTAGTCAACACACAATGCAGTATAAATGTCTCCTAGGGTGCATCTCACTAGTCAACACACAATGAAGTATAAATGTCTCCTAGGGTGCACCTCACTAGTCAACACACAATGAAGTATAAATGTCTCCTAGGGTGCATCTCACTAGCCAACACACAATGCAGTATAAATGTCTCCTAGGGTGCATCTCACTAGTCAACACACAATGAAGTATAAATGTCTCCTAGGGTGCATCTCACTAGTCAACACACAAGAGGAGGTTGAATGAACTGAAACGAGCGCTCCCCAAAACAACAGGTTTGGAGATCTGTGACCAGTCCCAATGTTTGTAAACAAATAATTGGTCTATAGAGCATTGCAGCCCCGCCCCCTCTTTGAATGAATGAATTAATGAATAGTTCATTTCAGTTCTGTACAGTTACAGTACAGTACAGTACAGTTACATGGTAAACTTCATCATGTGCATTTATGTTATTACAAAGAGGCACCGAAAAGGTCTAGGCTGCAGCCGAAGATTATTTTGCCTACAGCTTTTTTAAAGAAAAGAAACAACATACAAGGAAACAGAAGAAAAATAAAGCATTTTTTTAGAACTTACAGAATGAGAACTTTTATTTCAGAAGGAGAACAGTAAGGTACAATGATCAGCCCATTAACTCAAGCCAAGAGTGGAGTATCATGGAACTTTAACCTTGATGTTTTATATCTATTGAATACACTACTTTTAAATAGCGTTTCAAATGTGATGTGCATAGCTTTAGTCAGGCTACTTTGCGTGCGTGCACAGAGGGACCAAAGGCCAGTGGCCGAGTGGTGGTGGTTGCATAATGTGCTGATAAAACAAGGTCGGTTACGAGACACGGAGTCAAAGCTCTGAACATCTGAGACGTAACATTTAGGAGTCGATTTCCTTCAGGAAGGGACGGGAAGCATATATAGGTTAGGCTAGCTGTTGAAAAATAGCAGATCTACAAGCTGGTGTTTACCGGTGTGCAACAGTTACCCTTAAGCCATTTAGACTCGAGGACGATTCTAATGTCTTCTAAATCCTGACAGTTTTCTGATAAACCTCATGTTTCTATGTCTGCCGTTCTCAAACATTTTCATGTCAAGGACCCCCAGAATTATATGTAATTGGCCGCCGACCCCCATCTGGAAATATGTTCAAAGATTTGCGCCACAGTTTCACGATTAAAAATAATTAATAGCAGACCTACAAGCTCATTGATCTGTTATTTTTCAACAGCTAAAGTATAACATAAATCTAAAAACACCAAAAGGGTTTTTTCTTCTAATCATCACATCATCATATCATCAATCATACACGGCATTCCGTGCTCAGCCAATCAGGTCATTTCCCATTGTCATTCCGGCCAATCACAATAGGCGTCTTTAGTTTCCTGGCCCTCGACTTTTCATCCTCTAATTATATGTAGGCTACTTTGCTCAGCCAATCAAAACATGGCTATGGGGTTGCTCAGCCAATCAAATCATCGCTCACACAAACACAAATCACACAAAGCTGTCCATAGAGAGACAAACAGGTCAGTCTCCGTACCTGAGGAGTCACATCTCAGATCTTCACCGCCGGCCGCTCCGCGACATCAATCTAATTAGCTCCCATTCTGTTCCCTGTTTAACTCCCACTGTGTTGTTCACATCTCTGTCTCTCTCTGTGTCTCTCTCTCTCCCACTCGCCCCCTACCTCCCTCTCTCACTCTTTCTCTCGCTCATTATCTCTCTCTCTCTCTCTCTCTAGATAAGTAAAGAGGATTTGCAAGAAGATTTACTGCGCACACACACACACACACACACACACACACACACACACACACACACACACACACACACACACACACACACACACACACACACACACACACACACACACACACACACACACACACACACACACACACACACACACACACACACACACACTAATCCCCACTGTGTGGTAGAGGGAGAGACAACGTGTCACAGAGCAACGCAAATACCATTTATTTTCTACTCACTCTGTCTCTCACTCTGTGTCTCACTCTGTGTCTCAGAGGGCAGTTCAGGAACCCGTCCACCAATGAGGGGAGCAGGATAAGCGATCATTCTGGCGATAATAAAATACAACTTTTTGTTTTAAATCTTGTTCTAAAGAAAAGCCCCTCACTTCACACGGGTGTGAAGTGAGGCTAGCCCCAGCTAGCCCCTCCTTCATCCAGCTAGCCCCTCCTTCATCCAGCTAGCCCCTCCTTCATCCAGCTAGCCCCTCCTACATCCAGCTAGCCCCTCCTTCATCAAGCTAGCCCCTCCTTCATCCAGCTAGCCCCTCCTACATCCAGCTAGCCCCTCCTTCATCCAGCTAGCCCCTCCTACATCCAGCTAGCCCCTCCTACATCCAGCTAGCCCCTCCTACATCCAGCTAGCCCCTCCTTCATCCAGCTAGCCCCTCCTACATCCAGCTAGCCCCTCCTACATCCAGCTAGCCCCTCCTTCATCCAGCTAGCCCCTCCTTCATCCAGCTAGCCCCTCCAAAATACAGCTAGCCCCTCCCTCCTACATACAGCTAGCCCCTCCTTCATCCAGCTAGCCCCTCCTTCATCCAGCTAGCCCCTCCTTCATCCAGCTAGCCCCTCCCTCCTACATACAGCTAGCCCCTCCTTCATCCAGCTAGCCCCTCCTTCATCCAGCTAGCCCCTCCTTCATCCAGCTAGCCCCTCCTTCATCCAGCTAGCCCCTCCCTCCTTCATCCAGCTAGCCCCTCCCTCCTTCATCCAGCTAGCCCCTCCCTCCTTCATCCAGCTAGCCCCTCCTACATACAGCTTTTGGTTACAGTCCAAACTTTGTCTTAAACAAACATTCAATTCCATTGACTCTGACTCTGAATGGAACGTTTTACGTCAAAGCCACTGGAAATAGAAGCAGAATCTGAATCCGATAAGAAGCAGAGCGAAAGCAGGCAAAGGAAAACACTGTCGTCGTCCCCACTGTTGTGTTTATGGAACGTTACAAAACCTACAGTGAAGCACTGTAGTACTGTACACAAGATGGAACAATAAAGTACAACCTTGAAGTGTCTGAGCAAATATACAGTGTCCATCTTACGTTTTGTGTGTGTGCGTGTGCGTGTGTGTGTACAGCACTTTAAAGTTGATTGGATTTTGATTGGATGATGATAGGAGCACCCCGCACTTCACACAGGTGTGATTTCTTTTTACCACTGGTCTACAGAGTCTCTGTGTGCATGTGTGCGTGCATGCGTCTGTGAGTGCATGCATGCGTGCTTGAGTATGTGCTTGAGTATGTGCGTGCGTGCGTATGCGTGCGTGCGTATGCGTGCGTGCGCTCTGCAGAGAAGCACATGTTGACCTTCCGTTCTCATGTAGGTTAGCAGCATAAATATCACTAGCTGAGCTGCAGCACTCTGATGGCCTAGTTCCATCTTTACTTCTACCTCCATCTTTCCTTCCCAACACTCCTTCCTCCTTCCTACACTGTCCCATTTCACCCCCTTATGGAACTACACACATCTTAGAAAATAGCAGATCCACAAGCTCATCGCGTCGCATTGTGAGCTAGTTTTTAAAGTGCAATATCTGTATCCCAGATGTAGTGCAGTAGAAGTAAAAGTATTGCAATTTGGAGATACTCAACTAAAGTACAAATACTCTGTTCAACTTCTCACAATAGATTGTATTTAAGGTACAGTACTCGAGAGTAAATGTACTATAGTTACTTCCCACCCGTGGGACCATCTCAGCAGCCGTGGGAAAACAAAAACTGCTCGGCTGACCCCAGACGACCGCTCTGCTAGGCAAGGCAAGACCAGATCTGTCCCCCTTAGCGTGGGACAGATGTCCCCCTGTCCCTTTGTGGGACAGTCCCTCATTTACAAGACTGTTCAGGCATCCGTCCGTCCAAATTGAGACCCTGTCCCACATTGTGACTGACAGGCATCAGTGTTCAAATTGAGACCCTGTCTGTCCCACATTGTGACTGACAGGCATCAGTGTTCAAATTGAGACCCTGTCTGTCCCACATTGTGACTGACAGGCATCAGTGTTCAAATTGAGACCCTGTCTGTCCCACATTGTGACTGACAGGCATCAGTGTTCAAATTGAGACCCTGTCTGTCCCACATTGTGACTGACAGGCATCAGTGTTCACATTGAGACCCTGTCTGTCCCACATTGTGACTGACAGACATCATTGTTCAAATTGAGACCCTGTCTGTCCCACATTGTGACTGACAGGCATCAGTGTTCAAATTGAGACCCTGTCTGTCCCACATTGTGACTGACAGGCATCAGTGTTCACATTGAGACCCTGTCCCACATTGTGACTGGCAGGCATCAGTGTTCAAATTGAGACCCTGTCTGTCCCACATTGTGACTGACAGGCATCAGTGTTCACATTGAGACCCTGTCTGTCCCACATTGTGACTGACAGGCATCAGTGTTCACATTGAGACCCTGTCCCACATTGTGACTGACAGGCATCAGTGTTCACATTGAGACCCTGTCTGTCCCACATTGTGACTGACAGACATCAGTGTTCACATTGAGACCCTGTCTGTCCCACATTGTGACTGACAGGCATCAGTGTTCAAATTGAGACCCTGTCTGTCCCACATTGTGACTGACAGGCATCAGTGTTAAAATTGAGACTCTGTCCCACATTGTGACTGACAGGCGTCAGTGTTCAAATTGAGACCCTGTCTGTCCCACATTGTGACTGACAGGCATCAGTGTTCAAATTGAGACCCTGTCTGTCCCACATTGTGACTGACAGGCGTCAGTGTTCAAATTGAGACCATGTCTGTCCCACATTGTGACTGACAGGCATCAGTGTTCAAATTGAGACCCTGTCTGTCCCACATTGTGACTGACAGGCGTCAGTGTTCAAATTGAGACCCTGTCTGTCCCACATTGTGACTGACAGGCATCAGTGTTCAAATTGAGACCCTGTCTGTCCCACATTGTGACTGACAGGCGTCAGTGTTCAAATTGAGACCATGTCTGTCCCACATTGTGACTGACAGGCATCAGTGTTCAAATTGAGACCACATTGTGACTGACAGGCATCAGTGTTCAAATTGAGACCCTGTCTGTCCCACATTGTGACTGACAGGCATCAGTGTTCAAATTGAGACCCTGTCTGTCCCACATTGTGACTGACAGGCATCAGTGTTCACATTGAGACCCTGTCTGTCCCACATTGTGACTGACAGGCATCAGTGTTCAAATTGAGATCACATTGTGACTGACAGGCGTCAGTGTTCACATTGAGACCCTGTCTGTCCCACATTGTGACTGACAGGCATCAGTGTTCACATTGAGACCCTGTCTGTCCCACATTGTGACTGACAGGCATCAGTGTTCACATTGAGACCACATTGTGACTGACAGGCATCAGTGTTCAAATTGAGACCCTGTCCCACATTGTGACTGACAGGCATCAGTGTTCACATTGAGACCACATTGTGACTGACAGGCATCAGTGTTCAAATTGAGACCCTGTCCCACATTGTGACTGACAGGCATCAGTGTTCACATTGAGACCACATTGTGACTGACAGGCATCAGTGTTCACATTGAGACCACATTGTGACTGACAGGCATCAGTGTTCAAATTGAGACCCTGTCTGTCCCACATTGTGACTGACAGGCATCAGTGTTCACATTGAGACCCTGTCTGTCCCACATTGTGACTGACAGGCATCAGTGTTCAAATTGAGATCACATTGTGACTGACAGGCGTCAGTGTTCACATTGAGACCCTGTCTGTCCCACATTGTGACTGACAGGCATCAGTGTTCACATTGAGACCCTGTCTGTCCCACATTGTGACTGACAGGCATCAGTGTTCACATTGAGACCACATTGTGACTGACAGGCATCAGTGTTCAAATTGAGACCCTGTCCCACATTGTGACTGACAGGCATCAGTGTTCACATTGAGACCACATTGTGACTGACAGGCATCAGTGTTCAAATTGAGACCCTGTCCCACATTGTGACTGACAGGCATCAGTGTTCACATTGAGACCACATTGTGACTGACAGGCATCAGTGTTCAAATTGAGACCCTGTCTGTCCCACATTGTGACTGACAGGCATCAGTGTTCACATTGAGACCACATTGTGACTGACAGGCATCAGTGTTCACATTGAGACCACATTGTGACTGACAGGCATCAGTGTTCAAATTGAGACCCTGTCTGTCCCACATTGTGACTGACAGGCATCAGTGTTCACATTGAGACCACATTGTGACCATTAACAACCTATAGAAGGCAAAGAATATATATATCAAAATGTTATTATGCTTTCAGTAGCAGTATATTGACGTATATTGACAAAAAAACACTTGCTGGGCTAAAATTGCCATAGCCGTCATCACAAATGTGATGAGGTCATCACAAATGTGATGAGGTCAACACAAATGTGATGAGGTCAACACATTTGGCTATGGCCGAATTTGGTCATCTAAGCGGCTGTGTTTCTGAAGTGAAGTCTCCGGGACAACAGATTAAAAAGTATCTAAATGCTAGATTAAACATCCACAGCTTGTGACCGATTAGTGCAAAGACTAACTGGTCAAAATGGTTAACTTTCTTCCAGCGGTGAAGGAACTGGTCCCTTTAACAAATAAATAAATCTGTCCCTATTTTTGCCTCCACCCTAAAACGATGAGATTCCATTCCAGGCTACACACAGAGGTCAGGGGTCAAAAGGTCATGTCACGACTGGCCAGCCGGATGGAGGGGAAAGGAACTGCATGGTCGGAATAACGTGTTCCTTCCACGCGCTATACGTCCAACCAGGGAAAGTCCCCCCTGTCAGGTGTAAAGGAGCGACTTGGACACTCAGGCATGAAGGAAGCATGAGTTAAAGTTCGTTGCTCTCCCCAGGTTGGCGGAAGGTGTGTAGAGCCCAGGATCACATTAGATGATTGACACGGGGGTGAAAAATGGGTTAGAAAATCGTGGGATAAAAATTATAAGAAAAGAAAAAGGTCATGTCATTCCTCCACTTCCTGTTTGTCAGTCAGTCCCACCAGACTGGACACCATCTGGTCACCAAGGAAAACAAAATAAAATGACTAAAACTATGGCTAATACACTGTCAATGTTGTCAACACAAGCAAAAAAACATACGTCCACGCATGTGTCTTAACCGGCCACGCATGTGTCTTAACCGGCCACGCATGTGTCTTAACCGGCCACGCATGTGTCTTAACCGGCCACGCATGTGTCTTAACAATTTACAATTTACAATTTAGGCATTTAGCAGACGCTCTTAATCCAGAGCGACTTACATTAAGCAAGAGCAAAAAAGCATGGGAATACATCACATAAAAACATTTATCATGAAACATGCGTAAGCTAAGAAAGTAACAGTGGAATATCCACGCATGTGTCTTTTAACCTGCCACACATGTGTCTTAACCGGCCACGCATGTGTCTTAACCTGCCACACATGTGTCTTAACCGGCCACGCATGTGTCTTAACCTGCCACACATGTGTCTTAACCGTCCGGCTGTCAGGAGCCAGCCTGTCTACAACAATCTCACAAGAGCGCACGTTGTGAGATTGTCGATCGGCTATTATGGTTACTATAAAGACAGCGTCTGGGATTCACAGTTTGATTGACAGGAGAGTCAAGCGTATTAGAAAGACTAAGCCGTTTGACCTTTTGACCTCCAGCGGTACCATGTGACCAAGGACTTCAAGTTCACACAGCTCCTGAGACGCAACACCACACCAGCGGCGGAAAGAATAAAGGGTGGGGCATTCTCTGGAGTGTACAGGGTTTGATGAGGGCCCAGATAGGGCCCAGGTAGGGCCCAGGTAGGGCCCAGGTATGGCCCAGATAGGGCCCAGGTAGGGCCCAGATAGGGCCCAGATAGGGCCCAGGTAGGGCCCAGGTAGGGCCCAGATAGGGCCCAGGTAGGGCCCAGATAGGGCCCAGGTAGGGCCCAGATAGGGCCCAGGTAGGGCCCAGGTAGGGCCCAGATAGGGCCCAGATAGGGCCCAGGTAGGGCCCAGGTAGGGCCCAGGTAGGGCCCAGGTAGGGCCCAGATAGGGCCCAGGTAGGGCCCAGGTATGGCCCAGATAGGGCCCAGATAGGGCCCAGGTAGGGCCCAGGTAGGGCCCAGGTAGGGCCCAGGTAGGGCCCAGATAGGGCCCAGATAGGGCCCAGGTAGGGCCCAGGTAGGGCCCAGGTAGGGCCCAGGTAGGGCCCAGATAGGGCCCAGGTAGGGTCCAGATAGGGCCCAGATAGGGCCCAGGTAGGGCCCAGGTAGGGCCCAGGTAGGGCCCAGGTAGGGCCCAGATAGGGCCCAGGTAGGGTCCAGATAGGGCCCAGGTAGGGCCCAGGTAGGGCCCAGGTAGGGCCCAGGTAGGGTCCAGATAGGGCCCAGATAGGGCCCAGGTAGGGCCTAGGTAGGGCCCAGGTAGGGCCCAGGTAGGGCCCAGGTAGGGCCCAGGTAGGGCCCAGGTAGGGCCTAGGGCCGGGCCTTCATTTTCTGGCCTTCTGAGAACTCTAGTTTTGGCCGGCTGCACTAATAACTTTGGGGCCGTATCGCACTTTGGGGTTGCCTATACTTTAGAAGCCTTTAACGGTACCCATTCTGACCTGAGATCAGATTCATACGAGGTTTCCACTGGATCAGATTCTAAAAATGTCAGTCGTTCTTCGATTTTCAAAAATAGCAGATCTACAAGCTCGTAGCGCGCCACTCGGTGGCGCGATATGAGCTTGTAGATCTGCTATTTTTCAATAGCTAAAGCATAACATGATGCTGACACCAAAATGGGTTCCCGGTCAGAATGGGTTAAGGGAGCTGACAGACCCTGTTGTCAGTCAATCAAGTCACCTTAATTGAAGTGACGGATGCCAAAAAGAGTTTTTTTTTTTTTCTGTGCGATTTTTGGTTCATGAATATATGTTTTTATATTTGAATTATACTATTTTAGGGGCATGTCATGTGGTCATCCTCTACCTTTTGGGCACCCCTGGTGTAGAGTTTAACCCATTTTGGTGTCAGCATCATGTTATGCTTTAGCTATTTAAAAATAGCAGATCTACAAGCTCATATCGCGCCACCGAGTGGCGCGATACGAGCTTGTAGGTCTGCTATTTTTGAAAAATCGAAGAGCGACTGACATTTTTAGAATCTGATCTCAGGTCAGAATGGGTTAATCAGACCAGTGTGTGTCCAGTGGAAACCTCGTAAGAATCTGATCTCAGGTCAGAATGGGTAAAATGGACAGGTAAGTCAACAGGGAGACATCATGGAAGAGGAAGGAAGGAAGGAATCAACGCACTGTAGCCTGCAGAACATGTGCCACCGTGGTGGGGTTACTGTTAAAGGAGAATTCCATGCTAGAATGCTTTCTTATCTTTCTTTGTAGTTTTTACGTCCCCACCAAAGAGGTCCAGGTGTTTTTTTGTGCAAAAACTCCTATTGGCTATTTTCCCTACCATAAGCCCTCAATGAATTGCATTGCATTGAATGGAAATTGAATGGGGCTATGGGGTGTTATGCTAATTCGCTTATTTCCATCGAAAGAAGTAGTAAAGTGTGCCACTTGGGATATTATTTACATTATGAAGAGAGGATATATACAAAGAAATTATAATTTTGAGCGATGGAAATAAGCAAATTAGCACAACACCCCATAGCCCCATTCAATTCCCATTCAATTCAATGCAATTCATTTAGGGCTTATAGTAGGGGAAATAGCCAATAAGGAGCTTTTGCACAAAATAACACCTGGACCTCTTTGGTGGGGACGTAAGAACTACAAAGAAAGGTAAGAAAGCCTTTTAGTATGGAATTCTCCTTTAACCCTTCACTGTAGCCTGCTGTACATGTGCCACCGTGGTGGGGTTACTGTTAACCCTTCACTGTAGCCTGCAGTACAGCCACCGTGGTGGGGTTACTGTTAACCCTTCACTGTAGCCTGCAGTACATGTGCCACCGTGGTGGGGTTACTGTTAACCCTTCACTGTAGCCTGCAGTACGTGTGCCACCGTGGTGGGGTTACTGTTAACCCTTCACTGTAGCCTGCAGAACATGTTCCACCGTGGTGGGGTTACTGTTAACCCTTCACTGTAGCCTGCAGTACATGTGCCCCCGTGGTGGGGTTACTGTTAACCCTTCACTGTAGCCTGCAGTACATGTGCCACCGTGGTGGGGTTACTGTTAACCCTTCACTGTAGCCTGCAGAACATGTGTCACCGTGGTGGGGTTACTGTTAACCCTTCACTGTAGCCTGCAGTACATGTTCCACCGTGGTGGGGTTACTGTTAACCCTTAGCCTGCAGAACATGTGCCACCGTGGTGGGGTTACTGTTAACCCTTCACTGTAGCCTGCAGAACATGTGCCACCGTGGTGGGGTTACTGTTAACCCTTCACTGTAGCCTGCAGTACATGTGCCACCATGGTGGGGTTACTGTTAACCCTTCACTGTAGCCTGCAGAACATGTGCCACCGTGGTGGGGTTACTGTTAACCCTTCACTGTAGCCTGCAGTACATGTGCCACCGTGGTGGGGTTACTGTTAACCCTTCACTGTAGCCTGTAGAACATGTGCCACCGTGGTGGGGTTACTGTTAACCCTTCACTGTAGCCTGCAGTACATGTGCCACCGTGGTGGGGTTACTGTTAACCCTTCACTGTAGCCTGCAGAACATGTGCCACCGTGGTGGGGTTACTGTTAACCCTTCACTGTAGCCTGCAGAACATGTGCCACCATGGTGGGGTTACTGTTAACCCTTCACTGTAGCCTGCAGAACATGTGCCACCGTGGTGGGGTTACTGTTAACCCTTCACTGTAGCCTGCAGAACATGTGCCACCGTGGTGGGGTCACTGTTAACCCTTCACTGTAGCCTGCAGTACATGTGCCACCGTGGTGGGGTTACTGTTAACCCTTCACTGTAGCCTGCAGAACATGTGCCACCGTGGTGGGGTTACCGTTAACCCTTCACTGTAGCCTGCAGACCATGTGCCACCGTGGTGGGGTTACTGTTAAAGGAGAATTCCATGCTAGAATGCTTTCTTATCTTTCTTACCTTTCTTTGTAGTCGTTACGTCCCCACCAAAGAGGTCCAGGTGTTTTTTTGTGCAAAAACTCCTTATTGGCTATTTTCCCTACCATAAGCCCTCAATGAATTGCATTGCATTGAATGGGAATTGAATGGGGCTATGGGGTGTTATGCTAATCCGCTTATTTCCATCGAAAGAAGTAGTAAAGTGTGCCACTTATTTACATTATGAAGAGAGAATATATACAAAGAAATTATAATTTTGAGCGATGGAAATAAGCGAATTAGCACAACACCCCATAGCCCCATTCAATTCAATGCAATTAATTTAGGGCTTATGGTAGGGGAAATAGCCAATAAGGAGCTTTTGCACAAAATAACACCTGGACTTCTTTGGTGGGGACGTAACAACTACAAAGAAAGGTAAGAAAGCCTTTTAGTATGGAATTCTCCTTTAACCCTTCAATCAACACACTGTAGCCTGCAGTACATGTGCCACCGTGGTGGGGTTACTGTTAACCCTTCACTGTAGCCTGCAGTACATGTGCCACCGTGGTGGGGTTACTGTTAACCCTTCACTGTAGCCTGCAGAACATGTACCACCGTGGTGGGGTTACTGTTAACCCTTCACTGTAGCCTGCAGAACATGTACCACCGTGGTGGGGTTACTGTTAACCCTTCACTGTAGTACATGTGCCACCGTGGTGGGGTTACTGTTAACCCTTCGTGGTGTAATGCGACTCCACTGATCTTCTCAAGGTTCAGGTTACAATCCCACATGACAGACAGACAGACAGACAGACAGACAGACAGACAGACAGACAGACAGACAGACAGACAGACAGACAGACAGACAGACAGACAGACAGACAGACAGACAGCAAACATTGATTAGAAGTGATGGTGGATTAAACACGTGCTTTTAGCCAAAGTTTATATTACCATATGAAAGCCATGATGCATCTTTGACTTAAACACTGTCCACACTTCGGGTTATACGTTGTACGTTAAACGTGGTGGAAGTGGAAGCCAGCATTAGGCGAGTAATTAAATAATTGTATAAAAGTATCACGCTGACGCTGTCAGTCTGTGAAGAGTCTGCCTGTGATGGCAGGCTCTCAGTCAAATCTGGTCACATAATGATGACCACGGATATGCTCTAAAAGTGTGAAAAACGTGATTTTCATTTCATTTCACTAGGAGGTCTTTAAGCGAGAATGACTGAAAACAACAATCCTGACCCATAAGTAGTGGAGAAGAGCTGGAACATCCAAAAATACCCTGACCTCATGTCAGGGCTGGTGGCCAGGGAGGGGGGGGCGCGCACGCACACATGCACACACACGCGCACACACACACGCACACGCACACGCACACACACGCACACACACACACACACACACGCACACACACACACACAGCTGTGTTGTTTCCTACATGCTCCCTTGGGGCCGATTGTTAGCTAGAGATGAACTGAGGGAAAAGAGGCACACTTTCAACAACAGTCCCTGCTTTAAAGGTATATTCAGTGATTTCACTCAAAAAACCTTAGGTTTCGTTTTTGGCTGGGACCTAAGCCTTTCCTCCAATCAGGATAGAGAGCCAAAAACGAAACCTAAGGTTTTTTGACCCCCAGGGGTTAACTGGGGACAGGGAGGAACTCCTTATATGGTCAGCACACTCTATAGTAGAGAGGATTATCACAACAAAACAAAAAAAATAAGTGATATTTGAATTAAGTGAAATCACTGAATATACCTTTAAAATAATAATCACACGTCAAGTGCTTCACACACTACAGGTTGTAACTACAGTAACTGTGAAATCTAGATTTGTTTATAATGGGATGAATCTAGAGTTGCAATACCCTCCATTGACTCCCATTCATCACCAATACCCTCCATTGACTCCACACTAGTGTATGGGGAGTCAATGGAGGGTATTGGTGATGAGTGGGGAGTCAAAGGAGGGTATTGGTGATGAATGGGGAGTCAATGGAGGGTATTGGTGATGAATGGGGAGTCAATGGAGGGTATTGGTGATGAATGGGGAGTCAAAGGAGGGTATTGGTGATGAATGGGGAGTCAATGGGGGGTATTGGTGATGAATGGGGAGTCAATGGAGGGTATTGGTGATGAATGGGGAGTCAAAGGAGGGTATTGGTGATGAATGGGGAGTCAATGGAGGGTATTGGTGATGAATGGGGAGTCAATGGAGGGTATTGGTGATGAATGGGGAGTCAATGGAGGGTATTGGTGATGAATGGGGAGTCAATGGAGGGTATTGGTGATGAATGGGGAGTCAATGGAGGGTATTGGTGATGAATGGGGAGTCAATGGGGGGTATTGGTGATGAATGGGGAGTCAATGGAGGGTATTGGTGATGAATGGGGAGTCAATGGAGGGTATTGGTGATGAATGGGGAGTCAATGGAGGGTATTGGTGATGAGTGGGAGTCAATGGAGGGTATTGGTGATGAATGGGGAGTCAATGGAGGGTATTGGTGATGAATGGGGAGTCAAAGGAGGGTATTGGTGATGAATGGGGAGTCAAAGGAGGGTATTGGTGATGAATGGGGAGTCAAAGGAGGGTATTGGTGATGAATGGGGAGTCAATGGAGGGTATTGGTGATGAATGGGGAGTCAAAGGAGGGTATTGGTGATGAATGGGGAGTCAAAGGAGGGTATTGGTGATGAATGGGGAGTCAATGGAGGGTATTGGTGATGAATGGGGAGTCAAAGGAGGGTATTGGTGATGAATGGGGAGTCAATGGAGGGTATTGGTGATGAGTGGGGAGTCAATGGAGGGTATTGGTGATGAATGGGGAGTCAATGGAGGGTATTGGTGATGAATGGGGAGTCAATGGAGGGTATTGGTGATGAATGGGGAGTCAATGGAGGGTATTGGTGATGAATGGGGAGTCAATGGAGGGTATTGGTGATGAATGGGGAGTCAATGGAGGGTATTGGTGATGAATGGGGAGTCAATGGGGGGTATTGGTGATGAATGGGGAGTCAATGGAGGGTATTGGTGATGAATGGGGAGTCAATGGAGGGTATTGGTGATGAATGGGGAGTCAATGGAGGGTATTGGTGATGAGTGGGAGTCAATGGAGGGTATTGGTGATGAATGGGGAGTCAATGGAGGGTATTGGTGATGAATGGGGAGTCAAAGGAGGGTATTGGTGATGAATGGGGAGTCAAAGGAGGGTATTGGTGATGAATGGGGAGTCAAAGGAGGGTATTGGTGATGAATGGGGAGTCAATGGAGGGTATTGGTGATGAATGGGGAGTCAAAGGAGGGTATTGGTGATGAATGGGGAGTCAAAGGAGGGTATTGGTGATGAATGGGGAGTCAATGGAGGGTATTGGTGATGAATGGGGAGTCAAAGGAGGGTATTGGTGATGAATGGGGAGTCAATGGAGGGTATTGGTGATGAGTGGGGAGTCAATGGAGGGTATTGGTGATGAATGGGGAGTCAATGGAGGGTATTGGTGATGAATGGGGAGTCAATGGAGGGTATTGGTGATGAATGGGGAGTCAATGGAGGGTATTGGTGATGAGTGGGGAGTCAAAGGACAGGTAAACAATGACCACAGCAGCAGCAGAAACAACACCTCTAAACAAAAGCCTATAAATTACAGAACACTGAGGATTTCAGTTAGATCATTGATACAAATGATACATAATGCATTTGGTTTAGTCTCTATTCGGCCACAGACAGACAGGCAGAAGATATCGGAAGATATTCTGCAGGTGTGTCGCTAAATTCTCTCCTTTCACAACAACTAATGATTAGATGATCACTATTAGTTAATAATTAAAACAACAACAACAACAATCCATTATATTATCACTTAGTTGCATCATTCACAGCTGTGCGTGTGGAACTGTTGTCAGCAACACGATGTGAAATGTTTAGATCAGTAAAAACCTCTAGAGGTTCCACAGGGATCTAACAGAGAGCTGTGTGTTTTATATACATTACCGTCATTCAACGCCACCCCCGCCAATTAATAATTTATTGATTATTATTAATATTTTTGAGAAGTCTTACCTGGCTGGCTGTGCGAGAGTCGGCTTCATTTAAACACACGCACGCGCGCGCACACAAACAGTGACACACACACACCGTCTCCGTTGTTGTGTATTTCCTCGGTAGAAACGAAGCACTAAATTAAGTTAAATTAACCCAAATATAATAATACTTTTAAATATAAAGTTGCAGAGCGCTGACAGACACACACGCGCACGCAAGCACACACACACACTGACACACACAGACACATACACGCACACACACACTGACACTGGTCTTTACTAGTGAGATGGAAACAGACAGTGTATCTCTGCCTTCCTAGCGCCCCGCCCCTTTCCAGCCCCCCCCCCCACACCCCACACACACACACACACACACACACACACACACACACACACACACACACACGCTGACTGCAGCAACATGACCCCCTCTGCTGGACGAGGCTGTGTATTGCAACTGCACTGTGCATTCACCAAGGCCCTTATTTTATTTATTTTATTTATTTTATTTATTTTATTTATTTTATTTATTTTATTTATTTTATTTATTTTATTTATTTTATTTATTTTATTTATTGATAATCAATCAAATTGTTTATTTGGTATTGTTTCTAAAGTGTAGTTGTTTATTTGGTCCTGTTTCTAAAGTGTAGTTGTTTATTTGGTCTTGTTTCTAAAGTGTAGTTGTTTATTTGGTCTTGTTTCTAAAGTGTAGTTGTTTATTTGGTCTTGTTTCTAAAGTGTAGTTGTTTATTTGGTCTTGTTTCTAAAGTGTAGTTGTTTATTTGGTCTTGTTTCTAAAGTGTAGTTGTTTATTTGGTCTTGTTTCTAAAGTGTAGTTGTTTATTTGGTCTTGTTTCTAAAGTGTAGTTGTTTATTTGGTCTTGTTTCTAAAGTGTAGTGTTTATTTGGTCTTGTTTCTAAAGTGTAGTGTTTATTTGGTCTTGTTTATAAAGTGTAGTTGTTTATTTGGTCTTGTTTCTAAAGTGTAGTTGTTTATTTGGTCTTGGTTCTAAAGTGTAGTGTTTATTTGGGCTTGGTTCTAAAGTGTAGTGTTTATTTGGGCTTGGTTCTAAAGTGTAGTTGTTTATTTGGTCTTGTTTCTAAAGTGTGGTTGTTTATTTGGTCTTGTTTCTAAAGTGTGGTTGTTTATTTGGTCTTGTTTCTAAAGTGTAGTTGTTTATTTGGTCTTGTTTCTAAAGTGTAGTTGTTTATTTGGTCTTGTTTCTAAAGTGTAGTTGATTATTTGGTCTTGTTTCTAAAGTGTAGTTGTTTATTTGGTTTTATTGAATAAACCAGTGGTTCCAAATGTATTTAATGTCAAGGACCCAAAATAATATATATTTCTTCACACACATCTACAAGCAAATATATGATGCTCGTATCCGAGGCCTATGGTATATATGCATATAGGCCTTGGTCTGATGGACCAAAGCTATAGTAACATAGTGTTAACACTATGGACCAGAGCTAACAGTAACATAGTGTTAACACTATGGACCAGAGCTAACAGTAACATAGTGTTAACACTATGGACCAGAGCTAACAGTAACATAGTGTTAACACTATGGACCAGAGCTATAGTAACATAGTGTTAACACTATGGACCAGAGCTATAGTAACATAGTGTTAACACTATGGACTAAAGCTATAGTAACATAGTGTTAACACTATATGGACCAGAGCTATAGTAACATAGTGTTAACACTATGGACTAAAGCTATAGTAACATAGTGTTAACACTATGGACCAGAGCTATAGTAACATAGTGATAACACTATGGACCAGAGCTATAGTAACATAGTGTTAACAATATGGACCAGAGCTATAGTAACATAGTGTTAACACTATGGACCAGAGCTATAGTAACATAGTGTTAACACTATGGACCAGAGCTATAGTAACATAGTGTTAACACTATGGACCAGAGCTATAGTAACATAGTGTTAACACTATGGACCAGAGCTAACAGTAACATAGTGTTAACAATATGGACCAGAGCTATAGTAACATAGTGTTAACACTATGGACCAGAGCTATAGTAACATAGTGTTAACACTATGGACTAAAGCTATAGTAACATAGTGTTAACACTATGGACCAGAGCTAACAGTAACATAGTGTTTACACTATGGACCAGAGCTATAGTAACATAGTGTTAACAATATGGACCAGAGCTATAGTAACATAGTGTTAACACTATGGACCAGAGCTATAGTAACATAGTGATAACACTATGGACCAGAGCTATAGTAACATAGTGTTAACACTATGGACCAGAGCTATAGTAACATAGTGTTAACACTATGGACCAGAGCTATAGTAACATAGTGTTAACACTATGGACTAAAGCTATAGTAACATAGTGTTAACACTATGGACCAGAGCTATAGTAACATAGTGTTTACACTATGGACCAGAGCTATAGTAACATAGTGTTAACACTATGGACCAGATCTATAGTAACATAGTGTTAACACTATGGACCAGATCTATAGTAACATAGTGTTAACACTATGGACCAGATCTATAGTAACATAGTGTTAACACTATGGACCAGATCTATAGTAACATAGTGTTAACACTATGGACCAGATCTATAGTAACATAGTGTTAACACTATGGACCAGATCTATAGTAACATAGTGTTAACACTATGGACCAGAGCTATAGTAACATAGTGTTAACACTATGGACCAGAGCTATAGTAACATAGTGTTAACACTATGGACCAGAGCTATAGTAACATAGTGTTAACACTATGGACCAGATCTATAGTAACATAGTGTTAACACTATATGGACCAGAGCTAACAGTAACATAGTGTTAACACTATGGACCAGATCTATAGTAACATAGTGTTAACACTATGGACCAGAGCTATAGTAACATAGTGTTAACACTATGGACCAGAGCTATAGTAACATAGTGTTAACACTATGGACCAGAGCTAACAGTAACATAGTGTTAACACTATGGACCAGAGCTATAGTAACATAGTGTTAACACTATGGACCAGAGCTAACAGTAACATAGTGTTAACACTATGGAGCAGAGAAGTAACATAGTCAAAGAAACCTTGTACGAGGGCTCCTGTTAAGGTCTTCAAGGTGTTTTTGTTGACCAGTGAGGAGATCCTGTAAAATGATGTTGTTCTTTGGTTGACTTTTTTGATTACGTTGGTTCCATCCTGGAACCTATAGGTAGGTAATTTCATCTTAACGTGTGATAACATTGTCACCCACTCTAACCAAGAAGCCATTGGCCTTGCTGAGATTACTATTAGATCCAAAGAGAATGGATTCAGTTTTTCCCAGGTGTGAAGATAGTTTGTAACATAAGTCCTTCTAGCACTATATGGAGTCGGAGCAGAGCTCTGTCTTTGGAAGCTAAACCACCACCAGTGGAAGTGACTCAGTTAACTCTGGCAAGGAGAGCTGTTCGTTTTGTGGTTTGGATGAAATGTAACCGTGTCTGACTCACCTCGCACTCCAGGCAGCCGTTGCCAGGTTTTGTGGGAGAAATGAGCAATATCAGGTCTCATGGAAACAAGCCCATATTTAGGAAGGGACCAGATCTACAAGCTCACAAACGCTATGGGAGCAGCCTTATAACTATTGTAGCAGCCTGATAACTCTATGGGGAGAAGCCTTATAACTCTATGGGGAGAAGCCTTATAACTCTATGGGAGCAGCCTTATAACTCTATGGGGAGCAGCCTTATAACTCTATGGGGAGCAGCCTTATAACTCTATGGGAGCAGCCTTATAACTCTATGGGAGCAGCCTTATAACTCTATGGGAGCAGCCTTATAACTCTATGGGAGCAGCCTTATAACTCTATGGGAGCAGCCTTATAACTCTATGGGAGCAGCCTTATAACTCTATGGAAGCAGCCTTATAACTCTATGGGTGCAGCCTTATAACTCTATGGAAGCAGCCTTATAACTCTATGGGTGCAGCCTTATAACTCTATGGGAGCAGCATTATAACTCTATGGGAGCAGCCTTATAACTCTATGGGAGCAGCCTGATAACTCTATGGGGAGCAGCCTTATAACTCTATGGGTGCAGCCTTATAACTCTATGGAAGCAGCCTTATAACTCTATGGGTGCAGCCTTATAACTCTATGGAAGCAGCCTTATAACTCTATGGGTGCAGCCTTATAACTCTATGGGAGCAGCCTTATAACTCTATGGGAGCAGCCTTATAACTCTATGGGAGTATGTGTGTAAAATGTGGTTTAGAACACTTTCCTGGGGGTCTTTATGTGTGTAAAATGTGGTTTAGAACACTTTCCTGGGGGTCTTTATGTGTGTAAAATGTGGTTTAGAACACTTTCCTGGGGGTTACCCGTATGTGTGTAATATGTGGTTTTAGATATTTTAGATTTTAGCAGTGAGCCCAGTGTCTCTGATGTCATCGACACTGGGCTCACTTACTTCCTGGACTACAATTCCCATAATGCTTTGGTGCACTGCTCCTCCTTGTGGATAGGGGGAGGGGCTGTCTTAACTGCCCCTCGTTCAGGATAGCCGGGATTCGAACCGCCGACCCAGGGATCATTGGACGACCCGTTCTACCTCCTTTGTGTTAAGAAGAAATGGACACTAAGCATTGATGTGTTAGTCTATCGGTCAATCAATGAATCAGTTCAATTGAAAAAAAATCAATCAACTGAATCTATTCTTCCACTCATGTTTATAGAAGAATAGTGTAGTTCCCCACATCATCCAATAGATGTCAGCATAACACCAGTATGGAGCTGAAAGCTGCAAACGTCCTCAACAAAACTGTTATTTCAATTCAAACTGGTTTATTTTTTTGTTTTTATTCTAATAGATTCATCCAGGGACCCCCTGGACCACCTCTAGGGGTCCCTGGACCACCTCTAGGGGTCCCTGACCGGTCCCTGGGGTCCCTGGACCACCTCTAGGGGTCCCTCTAGGGGTCCCTGACCGGTCCCTGGGGTCCCTGGACCACCTCTAGGGGTCCCTGGACCCCCTGGACTACCCCTAGGGGTCTTCAACGGGGGTCCGGGGACCCCTAGGGGTCTTCAACGGGGGTCCCCGGGGTCCGGGGACCCCTAGGCGTCTTCAACGGGGGGGTCCAGGGACCCCTATGAGGGCAACCCTAACCCTAACGGATCAGGACTTTTCTGCCCTTACTTTTTCTGCTCAATATGTAGCCTGTACTTTGCTAAGCCAATCAAATCATGTCAATTCTGTGATCAGCCAATCCAATCATGTCAATTCTGTGATCAGCCAATCCAATCATGTAAATTCTGTGATCAGCGAATCCAATCATGTCAATTCTGTGATTAGCCAATCAAATCATGTCAATTCTGTGATCAGCCAATCCAATCATGTCAATTCTGTGATCAGCCAATCAAATCATCGCTATATGATTCACACAAACACACAAATCTGGGCATTGATTGGACGTCCCTAAAAGAAAACACTTGACTCTGAAGATAACCTGCAGCAGAAAAGTAAGAAAAATGTTAATTATTGTACAAATGTGTAACCAAATAGACCCTGGGCTCTTCAGAAGGGGGCGGGGCACACACACACACACACACACACACACACACACACACACACACACACACACACACACACACACACACACACACACACACACACACACTGCGTGCGTGCTGAAATGTGAATGTCAGGGCCCTCTTTCTGTTCATTTTTTCTTTTTTTTTGGCGCTAACCGTCAGACATAGTCTGTGCTTCATTAAGGCTGAGGTCATTTACAAAGCCAAGATGGGGGAGGGGGGGGGGGGCATGCACACGCACGCACACACGCACACACACACACACGCATGAACACACACACACTTCCAGCACCCAAAGTGAAGCCAAAATTAGTCACATGGAGGGAGGGGTTGGGGGGGATTGTTCCTCGATGACTGGTCTCTCATTGGCCAGACTTTTTCTGTAAAGTTACCACAAAATATTTGTAGTTGTAGGGTTTTTAGGGGGGAGGGAGGGGGTGATGCTGTGGGGAGTACTGAATCACGCACGCTTCACGTGCACGTAACACGATCAAGGACGACACTTTTTTCTCCCCATAGAGTTATCAGGCTGCTCCCATAGAGTTATAAGGCTGCTCCCCATAGAGTTATAAGGCTGCTCCCCATAGAGTTATCAGGCTGCTCCCATAGAGTTATAAGGCTGCTCCCATAGAGTTATAAGGCTGCTCCCCATAGAGTTATAAGGCTGCTCCCATAGAGTTATAAGGCTGCTCCCATAGAGTTATAAGGCTGCTCCCATAGAGTTATAAGGCTGCTCCCATAGAGTTATAAGGCTGCTCCCATAGAGTTATAATGCTGCTCCCATAGAGTTATAAGGCTGCTCCCCATAGAGTTATAAGGCTGCTCCCCATAGAGTTATCAGGCTGCTCCCATAGAGTTATAAGGCTGCTCCCATAGAGTTATAAGGCTGCTCCCATAGAGTTATAAGGATGCTCCCATAGAGTTATAAGGCTGCTCCCCATAGAGTTATAAGGCTGCTCCCATAGAGTTATAAGGCTGCTCCCCATAGAGTTATAAGGCTGCTCCCATAGAGTTATAAGGCTGCTCCCATAGAGTTATAAGGCTGCTCCCCATAGAGTTATAAGGCTGCTCCCATAGAGTTATAAGGCTGCTCCCCATAGAGTTATAAGGCTGCTCCCATAGAGTTATAAGGCTGCTCCCCATAGAGTTATAAGGCTGCTCCCATAGAGTTATAAGGCTGCTCCCCATAGAGTTATAAGGCTGCTCCCATAGAGTTATAAGGCTGCTCCCCATAGAGTTATAAGGCTGCTCCCATAGAGTTATAAGGCTGCTTCCATAGAGTTATAAGGCTGCTCCCATAGAGTTATAAGGCTGCTCCCATAGAGTTATAAGGCTGCTCCCATAGAGTTATAAGGCTGCTCCCCATAGAGTTATAAGGCTGCTCCCATAGAGTTATAAGGCTGCTCCCCATAGAGTTATAAGGCTGCTCCCCATAGAGTTATAAGGCTGCTCCCATAGAGTTATAAGGCTGCTCCCCATAGAGTTATAAGGCTGCTCCCATAGAGTTATAAGGCTGCTCCCCATAGAGTTATAAGGCTGCTCCCATAGAGTTATAAGGCTGCTTCCATAGAGTTATAAGGCTGCTCCCATAGAGTTATAAGGCTGCTCCCATAGAGTTATAAGGCTGCTCCCATAGAGTTATAAGGCTGCTCCCATAGAGTTATAAGGCTGCTCCCATAGAGTTATAAGGCTGCTCCCCATAGAGTTATAAGGCTGCTCCCCATAGAGTTATAAGGCTGCTCCCCATAGAGTTATAAGGCTGCTCCCCATAGAGTTATAAGGCTGCTCCCATAGAGTTATAAGGCTGCTCCCATAGAGTTATAAGGCTGCTCCCATAGAGTTATAAGGCTGCTCCCATAGAGTTATCAGGCTGCTCCCCATAGAGTTATAAGGCTGCTCCCATAGAGTTATAAGGCTGCTCCCATAGAGTTATAAGGCTGCTCCCATAGAGTTATAAGGCTGCTCCCCATAGAGTTATAAGGCTGCTCCCCATAGAGTTATAAGGCTGCTCCCATAGAGTTATAAGGCTGCTCCCATAGAGTTATAAGGCTGCTCCCATAGAGTTATAAGGCTGCTCCCATAGAGTTATAAGGCTGCTCCCATAGAGTTATAAGGCTGCTCCCCATAGAGTTATAAGGCTGCTCCCCATAGAGTTATCAGGCTGCTCCCCATAGAGTTATAAGGCTGCTCCCCATAGAGTTATAAGGCTGCTCCCCATAGAGTTATAAGGCTGCTCCCATAGAGTTATAAGGCTGCTCCCCATAGAGTTATAAGGCTGCTCCCCATAGAGTTATAAGGCTGCTCCCCATAGAGTTATAAGGCTGCTCCCATAGAGTTATAAGGCTGCTCCCATAGAGTTATAAGGCTGCTCCCCATAGAGTTATAAGGCTGCTCCCATAGAGTTATAAGGCTGCTCCCATAGAGTTATCAGGCTGCTCCCCATAGAGTTATAAGGCTGCTCCCATAGAGTTATAAGGCTGCTCCCATAGAGTTATAAGGCTGCTCCCATAGAGTTATAAGGCTGCTCCCATAGAGTTATAAGGCTGCTCCCATAGAGTTATAAGGCTGCTCCCCATAGAGTTATAAGGCTGCTCCCATAGAGTTATAAGGCTGCTCCCATAGAGTTATAAGGCTGCTCCCATAGAGTTATAAGGCTGCTCCCATAGAGTTATAAGGCTGCTCCCATAGAGTTATAAGGCTGCTCCCCATAGAGTTATAAGGCTGCTCCCCATAGAGTTATAAGGCTGCTCCCCATAGAGTTATAAGGCTGCTCCCCATAGAGTTATAAGGCTGCTCCCCATAGAGTTATAAGGCTGCTCCCCATAGAGTTATAAGGCTGCTCCCATAGAGTTATAAGGATGCTCCCCATAGAGTTATAAGGCTGCTCCCATAGAGTTATAAGGCTGCTTCCATAGAGTTATAAGGCTGCTCCCCATAGAGTTATAAGGCTGCTCCCATAGAGTTATAAGGCTGCTCCCCATAGAGTTATAAGGCTGCTCCCATAGAGTTATAAGGCTGCTCCCATAGAGTTATAAGGCTGCTCCCATAGAGTTATAAGGCTGCTCCCATAGAGTTATAAGGCTGCTCCCATAGAGTTGTAAGGCACAAATCTATATATATTTTTTCCCCCATGAAATGAAAGTGTTTGAGGATCTCTGGTTTTAAATAAGCTGAACCCAAAATGATCGACTACACATTAGAAAGAAAGCTCCATGTTTGATGTCCCAACGCGTCCCATTGCACCGTGAGCGTTTGTGAGCTTGTAGATCGATCTGGTCCCTTCCTAAATATGGGCTTGTTTCCATGAGACCTGATATTGCTCATTTCTCCCACAAAACCTGGCAACGGCTGCCTGGAGTGCGAGGTGAGTCAGACACGGTTACATTTCATCCAAACCACAAAACGAACAGCTCTCCTTGCCAGAGTTAACTGAGTCACTTCCACTGGTGGTGGTTTAGCTTCCAAAGACAGAGCTCTGGTCCGACTCCATATAGTGTTAGAAGGACTTATGTTACAAACTATCTTCACACCTGGGAAAAACTGAATCCATTCTCTTTGGATCTAATAGTAATCTCAGCAAGGCCAATGGCTTCTTGGTTAGAGTGGGTGACAATGTTATCACACGTAAAGATGAAATTACCTACCTATAGGTTCCAGGATGGAACCAACGTAATCAAAAAAGTCAACCAAAGAACAACATCATTTTACAGGATCTCCTCACTGGTCAACAAAAACACCTTGAAGACCTTAACAGGAGCCCTCGTACAAGGTTTATTTGACTATGTTACTTCTCTGGTCCATAGTGTTAACACTATGTTACTGTTAGCTCTGGTCCATAGTTTTAACACTATGTTACTGTTAGCTCTGGTCCATAGTGTTAACACTATGTTACTATAGCTCTGGTCCATCAGACCCAGGCCTATATACCATAGATCTCGGATACGAGCATCATATATTTGCTTGTAGATGTGTGTGAAGAAATATATATTATTTTGGGTCCTTGACATTAAATACATTTGGAACCACTGGTTTATTCAATAAAACCAAATAAACAACTACACTTTAGAAACAAGACCAAATAAACACTACACTTTAGAAACAAGACCAAATAAACAACTACACTTTAGAAACAAGACCAAATAAACACTACACTTTAGAAACAAGACCAAATAAACACTACACTTTAGAAACAAGACCAAATAATCAACTACACTTTAGAAACAAGCCCAAATAAACAACTACACTTTAGAAACAAGACCAAATAAACACTACACTTTAGAAACAATCCCAAATAAACAACTACACTTTAGAAACAAGACCAAATAAACAACTATACTTTAGAAACAAGACCAAATAAACAACTACACTTTAGAAACAAGACCAAATAAATAAACAACTACACTTTAGAAACAGGACCAAATAAACAACTACACTTTAGAAACAATACCAAATAAACAACTACACTTTAGAAACAAGACCAAATAAACAACTACACTTTAGAAACAAGACCAAATAATCAACTACACTTTAGAAACAAGACCAAATAAACAACTACACTTTAGAAACAAGACCAAATAAACAACTATACTTTAGAAACAGGACCAAATAAACAACTACACTTTAGAAACAGGACCAAATAAACAACTACACTTTAGAAACAATACCAAATAAACAACTACACTTTAGAAACAAGACCAAATAAACAACTTCACTTTAGAAACAAGACCAAATAAACAACTATACTTTAGAAACAAGACCAAATAAACAACTACACTTTAGAAACAAGACCAAATAAATAAACAACTACACTTTAGAAACAGGACCAAATAAACAACTACACTTTAGAAACAATACCAAATAAACAACTACACTTTAGAAACAAGACCAAATAAACAACTACACTTTAGAAACAAGACCAAATAAACAACTACACTTTAGAAACAAGACCAAATAATCAACTACACTTTAGAAACAAGACCAAATAAACAACTACACTTTAGAAACAAGACCAAATAAACAACTATACTTTAGAAACAAGACCAAATAAACAACTACACTTTAGAAACAGGACCAAATAAACAACTACACTTTAGAAACAATACCAAATAAACAACTACACTTTAGAAACAAGACCAAATAAACAACTACACTTTAGAAACAAGACCAAATAATCAACTACACTTTAGAAACAAGACCAAATAAACAACTACACTTTAGAAACAAGACCAAATAAACAACTACACTTTAGAAACAAGACCAAATAATCAACTACACTTTAGAAACAAGACCAAATAAACCACACTTTAGAAAAAAGATAAAATAAACAACTACACTTTATAAACAAGACCAAAATAAATAAACAACTACACTTTAGAAACAAGACCAAATAAATAAACAACTACACTTTAGAAACAAGACCAAATAAACAACTACACTTTAGAAACAAGACCAAATAAACAACTACACTTTAGAAACAAGACCAAATAATCAACTACACTTTAGAAACAAGACCAAATAAACAACTACACTTTAGAAACAAGACCAAATAAACAACTACACTTTAGAAACAAGACCAAATAAACAACTACACTTTAGAAACAAGACCAAATAAACAACTACACTTTAGAAACAAGACCAAATAAATAAACAACTACACTTTAGAAACAAGACCAAATAAACAACTACACTTTAGAAACAAGACCAAATAAACAACTACACTTTAGAAACAGGACCAAATAAACAACTACACTTTAGAAACAAGACCAAATAAACAACTAGGCCTACACTTTAGAAACAAGACCAAATAAACAACTACACTTTAGAAACAATAACAAATAAACAACTACACTTTAGAAACAAGACCAAATAAACAACTACACTTTAGAAACAAGACCAAATAATCAACTACACTTTAGAAACAAGACCAAATAAATAAACAACTACACTTTAGAAACAAGACCAAATAAACAACTACACTTTAGAAACAAGACCAAATAAACAACTACACTTTAGAAACAAGACCAATAAACAACTACACTTTAGAAACAGGACCAAATAAACAACTACACTTTAGAAACAAGACCAAATAAACACTACACTTTAGAAACAAGACCAAATAAACAACTACACTTTAGAAACAAGACCAAATAAACAACTACACTTTAGAAACAAGACCAAATAAACACTACACTTTAGAAACAAGACCAAATAAATAAACAACTACACTTTAGAAACAAGACGAAATAAACGGTATAGCAAGTATAGCTCAATGGTGCATACGTGCGTGTGTGTAAGGGGAGGGGGGGTTCATATGTAGGTTAAATATTTACCCAAGAACCTTTTAAAGGA
>NC_139714.1:36937850-36960350 GCF_964188405.1 Protomyctophum parallelum
ACAGTACAGTCAGAGGGTTTTATGCAGATCTGAGGTAGAGGCTGTGCTGCTCCTCTCCTCTGGGGGGCGCTAGTCCTCCTCGGGAGAATCCTCCATGTCTTCCTCTTCCTGTGGAGCACAGGAAATGATGGGTTAAATGTGAAGTCGGAGGGGCGAATGGTTCTCGAGTTACGTAGATTACAGACGCACGTCCGTACACACACGTTTATGTCGTACGCAGTGATGTAAACAGGTGTTCAATGTAATGAGTCCCCAGATGCAGGGATGGTCTTTTAGATCAGTGATGTAAACAGGTGTTCAATGTAATGAGTCCCAGGATGCAGGATGGTCTTTTAGATCAGTGATGTAAACAGGTGTTCAATGTAATGAGTCCCAGGATGCAGGATGGTCTTTTAGATCAGTGATGTAAACAGGTTTTCAATGTAATGAGTCCCAGGATGCAGGGATGGTCTTTTAGATCAGTGATGTAAACAGGTGTTCAATGTAATGAGTCCCAGGATGCAGGGATGGTCTTTTAGATCAGTGATGTAAACAGGTGTTCAATGTAATGAGTCCCAGGATGCAGGGATGGTCTTTTAGATCAGTGATGTAAACAGGTGTTCAATGTAATGAGTCCCAGGATGCAGGGATGGTCTTTTAGATCAGTGATGTAAACAGGTGTTCAATGTAATGAGTCCCAGGATGCAGGGATGGTCTTTTAGATCAGTGATGTAAACAGGTTTTCAATGTAATGAGTCCCAGGATGCAGGGATGGTCTTTTAGATCAGTGATGTAAACAGGTTTTCAATGTAATGAGTCCCAGGATGCAGGATGGTCTTTTAGATCAGTGATGTAAACAGGTTTTCAATGTAATGAGTCCCAGGATGCAGGGATGGTCTTTTAGATCAGTGATGTAAACAGGTTTTCAATGTAATGAGTCCCAGGATGCAGGGATGGTCTTTTAGATCAGTGATGTAAACAGGTTTTCAATGTAATGAGTCCCAGGATGCAGGGATGGTCTTTTAGATCAGTGATGTAAACAGGTTTTCAATGTAATGAGTCCCAGGATGCAGGGATGGTCTAAAGTAGAATAAAAAAAACAGTACAGTAGTACAGTAGCGTTGTTTTATTGCGTCCCTTAAAGGGCCACTTCACCCCTTTTGCAACCAGATCTTATTTTAATGATGTTTGGGAGACAATAAACACTTTCCTGGGGTTTGATCGCAGTCCCGCCCCCTTTCATGACGACGCCAGGCCCAGTCCCGCCCCCTTTCATGACGACGCCAGGCCCAGTCCCGCCCCCTTTCATGACGACGCCAGGCCCAGTCCCGCCCCCTTTCATGACGACGCCAGGCCCAGTCCCGCCCGCTTTCATGACGACGCCAGGCCCAGTCCCGCCCGCTTTCATGACGACGCCAGGCCCAGTCCGCTCCCTGTCATGATGACGCCAGGCCCAGTCCCGCCCCCTTTCATGACGACGCCAGGCCCAGTCCCGCCCCCTTTCATGACGACGCCAGGCCCAGTCCCGCCCGCTTTCATGATGACGCCAGGCCCAGTCCCGCTCCCTGTCATGATGACGCCAGGCCCAGTCCCGCCCCCTGTCATGACGACGCCAGGCCCAGTCCCGCCCCCTGTCATGATGACGCCAGGCCCAGTCCCGCCCCCTGTCATGATGACGCCAGGCCCAGTCCCGCCCCCTGTCATGATGACGCCAGGCCCAGGAAATAGTTCCCAATGCATTTTTCCCATAGACATTTCAAAAAGTGTCTATTTAAAGACCTTTTAAGTGTCGTACGAAGCCAACTCGAGTCGTGACAAATCATGACAATATTTTGGACCAAACAAAAAATTACAAAGAAGAAAAGCAACAAAAAAAGTGTTTTCTTCTGTGGGTCTGGAACCCCCCCCCCGGCACACACACACACACACACACACACACACACACACACACACACACACACACACACACACACACACACACACAGAGTTGCACCACTCACTTCACACGGGTGTGATTTTTTTTTATGATTAAATTAGTAGTTAAATTAAATTTACTCACCTGAGCAGGTTCTTTGTGGACGACTTGCTGAGGCTGGAGAGACACAAGAGATTATTATTATTAATATTATTATTAACCCATTCTGACCTGAGATCAGATTCTACAAAATGTCTTCTACATCCTGACAGTTTTCCATTCTGACCTGAGATCAGATTCTACAAAGTGTCTTCTACATCCTGACAGTTTCTGAAAAAGCTATGTTTCTGTGTCAGTCGTTAATTATTATATTATTATTATTATTATTATTATTACTTCTATTACAGCACAAGTCGTCGGGATCGGGAATCGAACCCGCGGCTCTGCAGCCCAGGGTGCCCGGACCGCTAGGCCGGTGGCACCGGGCCAAGTTCTTCCTATTCTGTAGGACCAACCCTGGCTTAGGACACGTGCACGCACTCACACACATGCGCACACACATGCACACACACACACACATGCGCACACACAAGCGTGCACGCACGCACACTCCGTCTGTCTGTCTCTCTCTACCCCTCCCCCATCCTTCGGAACACACAAGTTATGAATGAATGGCACCTATCAGGAGGAGGGGGGGGGATTAGGGGGGAATGTGCCCTGGGGGGAGGGGGGGGGGGGGGGGGGGTTAGGGGGGGGTCCTGGAATGTGGAGCATTCCATTCCTGAAGCGGAGGAAACAAGAAGCCTTTTGTTGGAGAGAGAGAGAAGTGTGTGTGTGTGTGTGTGTGTGTGTGTGTGTGTGTGTGTGTGTGTGTGTGTGAGTGTGCGTGCGTGTGCGTGTGTGCGCGCATGTGTGTGCGTGCATGTGTCTGTGTGCCCATGTGTGTGCGCGCACGTGTGCTGTGTGTGCATGTGTGCATTAGGGTTGGGTGACGATACGAATACATCGTCAATCGCGAATATACGAATCCAATCGCCGAATATTTTTATTAGGCGATTTTTCGGGACGATTTTTAACCTGTAAAGTGTGCGCAACATCAGAATCAATTTGGGCCAGCAAAGTAGTAACAGCGGCCGGGTGGAAATCCCCTCCTCCCGTTATAATGGTATGGTCCCGACTCCCAGTCCCCGCAGCCGTGATGCTCAGTTGCTCACTGTGAGCCGAGGGAGCCGAGCCGAGGAAGGCTACTGTTACTGTACTGTAGCCTACATGTTGTTTACGGTCCGGAGTCCAGACCCATGCAGTTTAATAATATACAGTCACAACAGAATGCACACTGCTGTCTCGTGTCTCATCACAATCCCAATGCGCCACCCGTGAAGTCGGGGGGGAAAAATAAAAAACAGGCTGGTAGTGTTAGTATAGATGAAGTTCAGTGTGTTGAATCAGTAGCTACACGCTAAGCCAACGCTAAGCTAAGCTAACGATCCCCGAGCCTATACTGTATAGGCTCGGGGATCGTTAGCCAGCGCTGCAAAAATAGACAGATCTACAAGCTCTCAACGCGGAGCGAACGGTGCTGCAGAAACAGGCAGGACGCGGCGCCTTCAGAGCCTGTGAATCAGCAGCAGCATGTGGGCGCCCCTCTGAGCCTCCGACGCCGGTGCGGGGAGGCAAGACTTCTCCAGGAGAAGTTACTAGGGCAGGCAGGCTACATGTTTAACACTGTCACCAGCCAGTGGTTGTGATGTTAGCTTAGCTTGCAGCTGCTTGTCCGTTCCAACTTCCAACCACTTCATCTAAACTTATTTCTTATTTTGTTACCCTGGTTGTGCTGCAAAAACAGACGGATCTACAAGCTCTCAACGCGTAGCGAACAGAGCTGCAAAAACAGGCAGGACGCGGCGCCTTGAGAGCTTGTAGATCTGGCTTTTTTGCGACATGCAGTGAGCTGTTCTCACTTTACTTTAATGACACGAATACATCGTCAATCGCCGATTTTTAGACAGACGATTGGCGATTGAAAAAATTTGGCATATCGCCCAACCTTAGTGTGCATCTATGTGTGCATGCATGCATGTATCCATGTATGCGTGCGTGCGCGTGCACGCGTGTGTGTGTGCGCGCGCATGTGTGTGTGTGTGTGTAGAGCTGAATTCCGGCCACAAGGGGGCAGCACGTGGCGCGGCCCACCATTGCCGTTTGACCTATGACCACACGTGACCCCATGTGACCCCTGAGAACTCCTCCTCCTCATTTATCATTAACACATTTACATACTAATTTAACTAATTGGTTATTGTCGACAATCTGCTGAGTGGTGCAATGACAACTTCCTGGACCTAAAACTCATGGAACAAAGAAAAATGAAGACTGAAAAGCGTTGTCCAGGGTGTTTTAGAGGAGGGAGGAGAGTCTGGGACGTGTGGAGCGTTGTCCAGGGTGTTTTAGAGAAGGGAGAAGAGTCTGGGACGTGTGGAGCATTGTCCAGGGTGTTTTAGAGGAGGGAGAAGAGTCTAGGACGTGTGGAGCGTTGTCCAGGGTGTTTTAGAGGAGGGAGAAGAGTCTGGGACGTGTGGAGCGTTGTCCAGGGTGTTTTAGAGAAGGAAGAAGAGTCTAGGACGTGTGGAGAGTTGTCCAGGGTGTTTTAGAGAAGGGAGAAGAGTCTGGGACGTGTGGAGCGTTGTCCAGGGTGTTTTAGAGAAGGGAGAAGAGTCTGGGACGTGTGGAGCGTTGTCCAGGGTGTTTTAGAGAAGGGAGGAGAGTCTAGGACGTGTGGAGCGTTGTCCAGGGTGTTTTAGAGAAGGAAGAAGAGTCTAGGACGTGTGGAGCGTTGTCCAGGGTGTTTTAGAGAAGGGAGAAGAGTCTTGGACGTGTGGAGCGTTGTCCAGGGTGTTTTAGAGAAGGGAGAAGAGTCTGGGACGTGTGGAGCGTTGTCCAGGGTGTTTTAGAGAAGGGATAAGAGTCTGGGACGTGTGGAGCGTTGTCCAGGGTGTTTTAGAGAAGGGAGGAGAGTCTAGGACGTGTGGAGCGTTGTCCAGGGTGTTTTAGAAAAGGGAGAAGAGTCTTGGACGTGTGGAGCGTTGTCCAGTGTGTTTTAGAGAAGGGAGGAGAGTCTGGGACGTGTGGAGCGTTGTCCAGGGTGTTTTAGAGAAGGAAGAAGAGTCTGGGACGTATGGAGCGTTGTCCAGGGTGTTTTAGAGAAGGGAGAAGATTCTGGGACGTGTGGAGCGTTGTCCAGGGTGTTTTAGAGAAGGGAGAAGAGTCTGGGACGTGTGGAGCGTTGTCCAGGGTGTTTTAGAGAAGAGAGAAGAGTCTGGGACGTGTGGAGCGTTGTCCGGTGTGTTTTAGAGAAGGACGAAGAGTCTGGGACGTGTGGAGCATTGTCCAGGGTGTTTTAGAGAAGGGTGAAGAGTCTAGGACGTGTGGAGCGTTGTCCAGGGTGTTTTAGAGAAGGTAGAAGAGTCTGGGACGTGTGGAGCGTTGTCCAGGGTGTTTTAGAGAAGGGAGAAGAGTCTAGGACGTGTGGAGCATTGTCCAGGGTGTTTTAGAGAAGGGAGAAGAGTCTGGGACGTGTGGGGCGTTGTCCAGGGTGTTTTAGAGAAGGGAGAAGAGTCTGGGACGTGTGGAGCGTTGTCCAGGGTGTTTTAGAGAAGGGAGAAGAGTCTAAGATGTGTGGAGCATTGTCCAGGGTGTTTTAGAGAAGGGAGAAGAGTCTGGGACGTGTGGAGCGTTGTCCAGGGTGTTTTAGAGAAGGGAGAAGAGTCTAAGATGTGTGGAGCGTTGTCCAGGGTGTTTTAGAGAAGGGAGAAGAGTCTGGGACGTGTGGAGCGTTGTCCAGGGTGTTTTAGAGAAGGGAGAAGAGTCTGGGACGTGTGGAGCGTTGTCCAGGGTGTTTTAGAGAAGGGAGAAGAGTCTAAGATGTGTGGAGCATTGTCCAGGGTGTTTTAGAGAAGGGAGAAGAGTCTGGGACGTGTGGAGCGTTGTCCAGGGTGTTTTAGAGAAGGGAGAAGAGTCTAAGATGTGTGGAGCGTTGTCCAGGGTGTTTTAGAGAAGGGAGAAGAGTCTGGGACGTGTGGAGCGTTGTCCAGGGTGTTTTAGAGAAGGGAGAAGAGTCTGGGACGTGTGGAGCGTTGTCCAGGGTGTTTTAGAGAAGGGAGAAGATTCTGGGACGTGTGGAGCGTTGTCCAGGGTGTTTTAGAGAAGGGAGAAGAGTCTGGGACGTGTGGAGCGTTGTCCAGGGTGTTTTAGAGAAGGGAGAAGAGTCTGGGACGTGTGGAGCGTTGTCCGGTGTGTTTTAGAGAAGGACGAAGAGTCTGGGACGTGTGGAGCATTGTCCAGGGTGTTTTAGAGAAGGGTGAAGAGTCTAGGACGTGTGGAGCGTTGTCCAGGGTGTTTTAGAGAAGGGAGAAGAGTCTGGGACGTGTGGAGCGTTGTCCAGGGTTTTTTAGAGAAGGGAGAAGAGTCTAGGACGTGTGGAGCATTGTCCAGGGTGTTTTAGAGAAGGGAGAAGAGTCTGGGACGTGTGGGGCGTTGTCCAGGGTGTTTTAGAGAAGGGAGAAGAGTCTGGGACGTGTGGAGCGTTGTCCAGGGTGTTTTAGAGAAGGGAGAAGAGTCTAAGATGTGTGGAGCATTGTCCAGGGTGTTTTAGAGAAGGGAGAAGAGTCTGGGACGTGTGGAGCGTTGTCCAGGGTGTTTTAGAGGAGGGAGAAGAGTCTAGGACATGTGGAGCGTTGTCCAGGGTGTTTTAGAGAAGGGAGAAGAGTCTAGGACGTGTGGAGCGTTGTCCAGGGTGTTTTAGAGAAAGAAGAAGAGTCTGGGACGTGTGGAGAGTTGTCCAGGGTGTTTTAGAGAAGGAAGAAGAGTCTGGGACGTGTGGAGCGTTGTCCAGGGTGTTTTAGAGAAGGGAGAAGAGTCTGGGACGTGTGGAGCGTTGTCCAGGGTGTTTTAGAGAAGGGAGAAGAGTCTGGGACGTGTGGAGCATTGTCCAGGGTGTTTTAGAGAAGGGAGAAGAGTCTTGGATGTGTGGAGCGTTGTCCAGGGTGTTTTAGAGAAGGGAGGAGAGTCTAGGACGTGTGGAGCGTTGTCCAGGGTGTTTTAGAGAAGGGAGAAGAGTCTAGGACGTGTGGAGCGTTGTCCAGGGTGTTTTAGAGAAGGGAGAAGAGTCTGGGACGTGTGGAGCGTTGTCCAGGGTGTTTTAGGGTCCCCTCCATATGTGACGAATGCAAATCATCACACAATGCCAATGCATTTGGCTTCCTGGGCATTCCTGCAATCTGCAGGCCTACACACACACACACACACCGTGCGCGAGTACACACACACACACACACACACACACACACACACACACGTTGGCAAAGAAGTCTTCGACGGACGGACGGACGGACGGACGGAGGCTATAAAAATACTTTTAGTGGTTGACACCACAACACCCCCCCCCCACACACACACACACACACACACACACACACACGGGCACACACACCTGTTCTAACCCACATTAAACCGCAAACATTTCTCCTCTCTCTCTCTCTCTCTCTCTTTCTCTCTCTCTCTCTCTCTCGGTCTGTGCTGGACATCGGCCAATCCTGGCACCTGCACCCGCCCGCCCACGCCCACGCACACACACACACACACACACACACACGCAAGTGAGAATCTAGATCTGCCACTATCAGCTGTTGGCTGTGTGTGTGTGTGTGTGTGTGTGTATGTGGGGGGGGGTTGTCAGAAAAGGCACAACCTTGGTTAGTTCCTGCCAGCTGTGTGTGTGTGTGTGTGTGTGTGTGTGTGTGTGTGTGTGTGTGTGTGTGTGTGTGTGTGGCGTGCGTGCGTGCGTGCGTGCGTGCGTGCGATACTGGGAATGAAAGCGCTCTTGTTACGGTGACAGACAGACAGACAGACAGACAGACAGACAGACAGACAGACAGACAGACAGACAGACAGACAGACAGACAGACAGACAGACAGACAGACAGACAGACAGACAGACAGACAGACAGACAGACAGACAGACAGACAGACAGACAGACAGACAGACATACATACAGACAGACAGACACTATAGGCTCATACATAATCCAGTTTTTGGTGATGGCTTATCACCGCGGTGTAGTTTTTAAAGGGTTGTAAAACTACACCATTACGTCAGTCGCGGTGATGATCAGCTATCACCGCGGACACAAACCCATCTCTCTGTTTTTACTATCAGACAAGTCTTTATCACCCCGTTCACTGATTGGTCTAGAAGTTGGGTAAACCACAGGGAGGCGGGGTCAATCCTTAAGGACATCACCTGTCCTTAAGGAGTATGATGGCCTCAACTCTTATCACCGTTTTAGGTGATAAGCTATCACCTAAAACGGTGATAACCTATCACCAAAAACTGGAGTATGTATGAGCCTTAAGGGTTGCCAGGTTGGCAGTCAGGCAGGCAGAACTGAAGACAGGAACTCTATTTTACTTGGAAAACTCCTTCTGTTGCCCTTCCCCAACAGGCTATTAGCTAACATGAGCCTCGTGTTCCCCAACAGGCTATTAGCTAACATGAGCCTCGTGTTCCCCAACAGGCTATTAGCTAACATGAGCCTCGTGTTCCCCAACAGGCTATTAGCTAACATGAGCCTCGTGTTCCCCAACAGGCTATTAGCTAACATGAGCCTCGTATATGTGTTCAGAAGCATTCATAGTGAGTTAGCAACGATTTCATCATCACCTTTTTTCGACCGCGGGCAAGATCGTGAGTGAGTGAGTGAGTGAGTGAGTGAGTGAATGAATATATTGATAAGATAAGATAAGATGAACTCACCCATATTGATAAGATAAGATGAACTCACCCATATTGATAAGATAAGATGAACTCACCCATATTGATAAGATAAGATAAGATGAACTCACCCATATTGATAAGATAAGATGAACTCACCCATATTGATAAGATAAGATAAGATGAACTCACCCATTTCCTGGGTCTCCCTCGCGGTCTCTTCCCTCCGCTCGCTTCGGGAGTCTGAAAATAAAGAATATGTAAATGATATGCTAATGAATATGTTAATAATATATGAATAATCACAGTGATGATGTGTACAATCAGTCTGTTAACGCAGATTATGTACAGTGTGTGTGTGTGTGTGTGTGTGTGTGTGTGTGTGTGTGTGTGTGTGTGTGTGTGTGTGTGTGTGTGTGTGTGTGTTTATATTCAGCAGCCATGGGCATTATACCCACAGAGGGTTCCAACAACTTGGGATGCCCAAACATGAGGCAAAAAGGCTGGCAAAGTATCGTGGTGTCTCTGCTATGATTGGCAGCCGTCACATATGGCGGAGACGCTGCTACTTATAGCCATAGATAGATGCTGAGTGACGTGCCTGTTGTAACATGAAAACACATGCCATGATTTTGTAAGTGTAACTTTTAAAATGTGTACGTGCGTGTGCGTGTGTGCGTGTGCGTGTGTGTGTGTGTGCGTGTGTGCGTGTGTGTACTGTACACCACAGATTATCTACACAGGCATGACACGCAATCGTCATGCCTGACTCACACCCATGGAACTCCAGAACATGCTCCCTCCCTCCACGCCCTGGTACGCAGTGCCCTCAGCGTTGCCCACATAAAACATTCGGTCAGGTGGATTCTGCTTTCAGACCGGACCCGACCCGACCCGACCGGACAAGGGAAGCAACGGTCTATAAACACAACACCAGATATCTGTCTGAACACCTGAACGTGTCTAGAGAGCTCTGTCTCCTATAAACACAACACCAGATATCTGTCTGAACACCTGAACGTGTCCAGAGCTCTGTCTCCTATAAACACAACACCAGATATCTGTCTAAACACCTGAACGTGTCCACAGAGCTCTGTCTCCTATAAACACAACACCAGATATCTGTCTGAACACCTGAACGTGTCCAGAGAGCTCTGTCTCCTATAAACACAACACCAGATATCTGTCTAAACACCTGAACGTGTCCAGAGCTCTGTCTCCTATAAACACAACACCAGATATCTGTCTGAACACCTGAACGTGTCCAGAGCTCTGTCTCCTATAAACACAACACCAGATATCTGTCTGAACACCTGAACGTGTCCACAGAGCTCTGTCTCCTATAAACACAACACCAGATATCTGTCTGAACACCTGAACGTGTCCAGAGCTCTGTCTCCTATAAACACAACACCAGATATCTGTCTAAACACCTGAACGTGTCCAGAGCTCTGTCTCCTATAAACACAACACCAGATATCTGTCTAAACACCTGAACGTGTCCACAGAGCTCTGTCTCCTATAAACACAACACCAGATATCTGTCTAAACACCTGAACGTGTCCACAGAGCTCTGTCTCCTATAAACACAACACCAGATATCTGTCTGAACACCTGAACGTGTCCAGAGCTCTGTCTCCTATAAACACAACACCAGATATCTGTCTGAACACCTGAACGTATCCAGAACTCTGTCTCCTATAAACACAACACCAGATATCTGTCTGAACACCTGAACGTGTCCAGAGCTCTGTCTCCTATAAACACAACACCAGATATCTGTCTAAACACCTGAACGTGTCCAGAGCTCTGTCTCCTATAAACACAACACCAGATATCTGTCTGAACACCTGAACGTGTCCAGAACTCTGTCTATAAACACAACACCAGATATCTGTCTGAACACCTGAACGTGTCCAGAGCTCTGTCTCCTATAAACACAACACCAGATATCTGTCTGAACACCTGAACGTGTCCAGAACTCTGTCTATAAACACAACACCAGATATGTGTCTAAACACCTGAACGTGTCCACAGAGCTCTGTCTCCTATAAACACAACACCAGATATCTGTCTGAACACCTGAACGTGTCCACAGAGCTCTGTCTCCTATAAACACAACACCAGATATCTGTCTGAACACCTGAACGTGGCCAATTCAGACAGCCGGCAATGAGTGAAATGCTTAATCTCCGACTGTGACACATCTAGGGGCCACAATCTGCATTCAAAGATGTTCCTAGAAGCTTCTGAGAAAAAAAAACCCTGTCAAAATGACAGGCAAATCGACTAATGATAAAGCTTCTAGGAACATCTTTGAATGCAGAGTGTGGCCCCTAAATGTGTCACAAAGACTACATTTGTTTATTGTTAGCGTGGGACTGATGATCGAACCCTACAAACCCTCCCGATCAGCCGACGCAGGGAAGCTGGAAGTACCCTCACTAAAAACGCCGGGACAACAACGCTCCACACGTCCCACACTCTGGGACAACGCTCCACACGTCCCAAACTCTTCTCCCTTCTGGCTCCAAAACTATGGGATGAACTTCCCATTGCAGTCACAACTGCAGATTCACTCCCAATCTTCCGCCGTAGTCTGAAAACCCACCTCTTCAGACTCCATCATGGCCCGTAGCACTTACGTACCCTAGCCCCTTAGATAGCACTTTGTGTAGACTTAGGTAGCATTTTGGTCACTGATAAATGATAAATGCCAAAAATTGTAAATTGACTACGTTTGTGGACGGACACTAAAGGCTGCCCCACAACAAAAACAATGTGAACCCAAAGTCATGTATGTATATGTACATAGTCATGTTCATAGCTAGGAATGTTGAGGTATGACATTATTTATTGCACAGCCCCAGAAAGTGTTAAATTGAACGTTAATTTTTTTTACCTATCGTTTTATAGTGGATTATTTACTTTTGGGGCAAGTGTCCATGCATGACCTTTGGGCAAGTCGAGCATGACCTGTACTTGACCTTTGGGCAAGTCGAGCATGACCTGTACTTGACCTTTGGGCAAGTACACCACAGCTCTGATAGAGGAGATGTTGGATCAACCACAGCTCTGATAGAGGAGATGTTGGATTAACCACAGCTCTGATAGAGGAGATGTTGGGTCAACCACAGCTCTGATAGAGGAGATGTTGGGTCAACCACAGCTCTGATAGAGGAGATGTTAGATCAACCACAGCTCTGATACAGGAGATGTTGGATCAACCACAGCTCTGATAGAGGAGATGTTGAATCAACCACAGCTCTGATAGAGATGTTGGATCAACCACAGCTCTGATAGAGGAGATGTTGAATCAACCACAGCTCTGATAGAGGAGATGTTGGATCAACAACAGCTCTGATAGAGGAGATGTTGAATCAACCACAGCTCTGATAGAGGAGATGTTGGATCAACAACAGCTCTGATAGAGGAGATGTTGAATCAACCACAGCTCTGATAGAGGAGATGTTGGATCAACAACAGCTCTGATAGAGGAGATGTTGAATCAACCACAGCTCTGATAGAGATGTTGGATCAACCACAGCTCTGATAGAGGAGATGTTGAATCAACCACAGCTCTGATAGAGGAGATGTTGGATCAACAACAGCTCTGATAGAGGAGATGTTGGATCAACAACAGCTCTGATAGAGGAGATGTTGGATCAGCCACAGCTCTGCTCATGAGGGGAGACACAACGCAAGTGTGACAAAAAAGAACAGCTCAACACCATCCAGGTCTGGTCAGACAGACCAGACCATCCAGGTCTGGTCTGGTCTGGTCTGGTCTGGTCTGGTCTGGTCTGGTCTGATCCAGGTCTGGTCAGTCGCCGGCCGCGTGCTCCAAACGAGCGCGCGCGCCACAATTTCACGGGACAGCGCCCACGTGAATACACGGACCCCCATTTGACGTGCGTGCATGCCTGCGTGCGTGCCTGTGTGCATGCGTGCCTGTGTGCATGCGTGCCTGTGTGCATGCGTGCCTGCGTGCCTGTGTGCCTGCGTGCCTGCGTGCCTGTGTGCATGCCTGCGTACGTGCCTGTGTGCGTGCGTGCCTGCGTGCCTGTGTGCGTGCGTGCCTGTGTGCGTGCGTGCCTGTGTGCGTGCGTGCCTGTGTGCGTGCGTGCCTGCGTGCCTGTGTGCGTGCGTGCCTGTGTGCGTGCGTGCCTGTGTGCGTGCGTGCCTGTGTGCGTGCGTGCCTGTGTGCGTGCGTGTGCGTGACACACCTTGGTCGCTGCCTTGGACGGACCTTTGTTCTTGCTGCCCTTAGGACGTCCTCGAGGTCGTTTGGGGACGGGCTCTCCTATTGGCTCCTGGAGAGAGAGAGAGAGAGAGAGAGAGAGAGAGAGAGAGAGAGAGAGAGAATTAGAATTTGTAACCATTGGTTATGACAGCAGAAATATGGAATAGTTGTGACAATGAACAAAACCAAGGGCTCGCAACTCACTTTGTAATGCTCCAGGTCAGTCTACTCTATTCACCTGCCTGCTGTGATGGTGAATAAATACCTGGAGCATTAACTACAAAGTGAGTTGCGAGCTCTTGCTTTTGGTCATGATATCTGTTAGTCTAACAGTTTGGCTCAGCACCCAGACCGGAGGATGTGCTCCTGTTTTATCTTATTCTGATAGTTGTGACAATGACCACACATTTTGCAATTCAATCTATAAATGTTTAAAGATAATATCTTCGCCTGGAAAGGAGCCAGCGTAGGTGGTTCGGCCATCTGGTTAGGATGCCTCTCGGGCGTCTCCATAGGGAGGTCCTCGAGGCACGTCCCACTGGGAGGAGACCCCAGGGCAGACCAAAGGACCAGATGGATTATATCTCCACTGGGAGGAGACCCCGGGGCAGACCAAGGACCAGATGGATTATATCTCCACTGGGAGGAGACCCCGGGCAGACCAAGGAGCAGATGGATTATATCTCCACTGGGAGGAGACCCCGGGGCAGACCAAGGACCAGTTGGAGGAAACACATCGAGTCACTGGCCTTGGAACGCCTCGGGATCCCCCAGGAGGAAGTCACTAATGTTGCTCTGGAGAGGGAAGTCTGGAGCTCTCTGGTGGAGCTGTTGCCCCCGCGACCCGACTACGGATAAGCGGTTGAAGATGGATGGATGGATGGATGGATGGTCGATAAATATAAAACATTATTATAAACCTTTTATCATATATTATCTCGGCCATGTGACTCAACTATATGTCTTCCTTTGTTTTGCCTTCTTACTAGGGGTCCACGATTATGAAATTCTGAGCGATATCAGATTATTTTCAGGTCATATCTTCCGATAATTGTGTTGATGATGCTAATGAAGGCTCTGTTATATATACACAGACAGACAGATACAGAGATCTCCATGTGGGACACAGACAGACAGATACAGAGATCTCCATGTGGGACACAGACAGACAGATACAGAGATCTCCATGTGGGACACAGACAGACAGATACAGAGATCTCCATGTGGGACACAGACAGACAGATACAGAGATCTCCATGTGGGACACAGACAGACATATACAGAGATCTCCATGTGGGACACAGACAGGCAGATACGGAGATCTCCATGTGGGACACAGACAGGCAGATACAGAGATCTCCATGTGGGACACAGACAGACAGATACAGAGATCTCCATGTGGGACACAGACAGACAGATACAGAGATCTCCATGTGGGACACAGACAGACATATACAGAGATCTCCATGTGGGACACAGACAGGCAGATACGGAGATCTCCATGTGGGACACAGACAGGCAGATACAGAGATCTCCATGTGGGACACAGACAGACAGATACAGAGATCTCCATGTGGGACACAGACAGACAGATACAGAGATCTCCATGTGGGACACAGACAGACAGATACAGAGATCTCCATGTGGGACACAGACAGACAGATACAGAGATCTCCATGTGGGACGCAGACAGACAGATACAGAGATCTCCATGTGGGACACAGACAGACAGATACAGAGATCTCCATGTGGGACACAGACAGACAGATACAGAGATCTCCATGTGGGACACAGACAGACAGATACAGAGATCTCCATGTGGGACACAGACAGATAGTTAAAACGGGTGCTATGACCAGTTGACAACGGGTATTATTAGGTTCCCAAGTTGCATCGTTCTCAAGTAGGCCGGTGGGCGACGGGCACGTACAGGTCTAGTAATACTAATGGTTCTGTTCCATTCTGGTCTGTAACTCTGAGAGTGTAACACATGGAACCAAATGGACCCTTATGGGTCTGTAACTCTGAGAGTGTAACACATGGAACCAAATGGACCCTTACGGGTCTGTAACTCTGAGAGTGTAACACATGGAACCAAATGGACCCTTACAGGTCTGTAACTCTGAGAGTGTAACACTCTTAGAGTAACGGGGGTCATTAAATAAAACGTTTTTTAAAACCACCTTTAAAGCCATTTAAACATAAAAAATCTGATTGGTCGGTCACATGGAGGATCTGATTGGTCGGTGAGGTCGCTTCGCTTTGTTGTGGAAATTAAACCAAAAAAAAAACAAAGCGCTTTGATTGGCTGATGATTCCACTCCTTCATGTATGTTGTGAGAGCTTGTAGATCTGATCTGATCTACACACGGTATGATGTTGTGCAATAACTTTAAGACTGACTTTATAGTGCGTGCGCACACACACACACACACACACACACACACACACACACACACACACGTGCATGTAATATTAACGTTTAGATCTGCAAGTCCTAGCTCCTAAACTTTAAAAACACCAGCCTGCCACGCACTGGAACTACAGATCTCCAAGCCCTAGGCATTAGATCTAACAGACCATGCAGTCTCTGATGATCAAACAAACTGATCAAATTCATTAGCATTTTATTCATTGATGTCTTAATTATTAAACCTTAATAATCTCAGCAGTGTGTGTGTGTGTGTGTGTGTGTGTGTGTGTGTGTGTGTGTGGCGTGCGTGCGTGCGTGCGTGCGTGCGTGCGTGCGTGCGTGCGTGCGTGCGTGCGTGTGTGTGTGTGTGTGTGTGTGCGTGTGTGTGTGTGTGTGTGTGTGTGTGTGTGCGTGCGTGCAAATAAAGAGAAACATGTAGGCTATACTTTCTGGGGGTTCCAGTTAGTTAGATATAAATGCATTTACTTTCTGGGGGTTCCAGTTAGTTAGATATAAATACATTTACTTTCTGGGGGTTCCAGTTAGATAGATATAAATACATTTACTTTCTGGGGGTTCCAGTCAGTTAGATATAAATACATTTACTTTCTGGGGGTTCCAGTTAGTTAGATATAAATACATTTACTTTCTGGGGGTTCCAGTTAGATAGATATAAATACATTTAATTTCTGGGGGTTCCAGTTAGATAGATATAAATACATTTACTTTCTGGGGGTTCCAGTTAGATAGATATAAATACATTTACTTTCTGGGGGTTCCAGTTAGATAGATATAAATACATTTACTTTCTGGGGGTTCCAGTTAGTTAGATATAAATACATTTACTTTCTGGGGGTTCCAGTTAGATAGATATAAATACATTTACTTTCTGGGGGTTCCAGTTAGATAGATATAAATACATTTACTTTCTGGGGGTTCCAGTTAGTTAGATATAAATACATTTACTTTCTGGGGGTTCCAGTTAGTTAGATATAAATACATTTACTTTCTGGGGGTTCCAGTTAGATAGATATAAATACATTTACTTTCTGGGGGTTCCAGTTAGTTAGATATAAATACATTTACTTTCTGGGGGTTCCAGTTAGATAGATATAAATACATTTACTTTCTGGGGGTTCCAGTTAGTTAGATATAAATACATTTACTTTCTGGGGGTTCCAGTTAGTTAGATATAAATACATTTACTTTCTGGGGGTTCCAGTTAGTTAGATATAAATACATTTACTTTCTGGGGGTTCCAGTTAGATAGATATAAATACATTTACTTTCTGGGGGTTCCAGTTAGTTAGATATAAATACATTTACTTTCTGGGGGTTCCAGTTAGATAGATATAAATACATTTACTTTCTGGGGGTTCCAGTTAGATAGATATAAATACATTTACTTTCTGGGGGTTCCAGTTAGATAGATATAAATACATTTACTTTCTGGGGGTTCCAGTTAGTTAGATATAAATACATTTACTTTCTGGGGGTTCCAGTTAGTTAGATATAAATACATTTACTTTCTGGGGGTTCCTGTTAGTTAGATATAAATACATTTACTTTCTGGGGGTTCCAGTTAGTTAGATATAAATACATTTACTTTCTGGGGGTTCCAGTTAGTTAGATATAAATACATTTACTTTCTGGGGGTTCCAGTTAGATAGATATAAATACATTTACTTTCTGGGGGTTCCAGTTAGATAGATATAAATACATTTACTTTCTGGGGGTTCCAGTTAGATAGATATAAATACATTTACTTTCTGGGGGTTCCAGTTAGATAGATATAAATACATTTACTTTCTGGGGGTTCCAGTTAGATAGATATAAATACATTTACTTTCTGGGGGTTCCAGTTAGATAGATATAAATACATTTACTTTCTGTGGGTTCCAGTTAGATAGATATAAATACATTTACTTTCTGTGGGTTCCAGTTAGTTAGATATAAATACATTTACTTTCTGGGGGTTCCTGGGTCTTCCAGGGCGCCGCTTGGTCTGGCTCTCCTCCGCCGGGCTCCGGGTCTCTCCTGCCGGGGAAGGCTGCTCCTCTGAGCCCGCCGAGCAGCCCTGTTCTCCGGCCTGGGGCTGTCCCGACCGTCCGCTCATGTTTCCACCGACACTTCCACAACAGAACGAAACCCACGACGAGACCCTTGTTTTAATGTTTAATGTAATTTAATGTTAACCCTTAAACCCTCAGAACGAACCGAAGACCCACAAAAATATTATTATATCCTTTTATTCTGTTGTTGATGTTTTTAGGAAACCCCCCGAAATGTCCCCGTTCTGCTTAACCCTTCTGCTGCCGAGGAGCCGACTGACTGCTGCATGGGGGTTTACACACACACACACACACACACACACACACACACACACACACACACACACACACACACACACACACACACACACACACACACACACACACACACACACGCACGCACACACACGCGCGCTGGAGGAAAGCGAACAACGCGCGCACGCGCGCACACACACCGTTACAACCGGACGTCCTGGAGAGGAGAGGGGGAGTTGGGGGGGGGGGGGTGGAAGAACACAAAAACAAAACTAATATTGAGTATATTTTACCTAAAACGAAAATATTGTTAGGCTATTTTAAGGGCCGGTGAATCATGGGTTGGTTAAAATGAACCCTGGCTAATTGATTGATTGATTGATTGATTGATGTATTTATTAACAGTTTGCAGAATGGCTATACATTTCACATGAAGCACTGTAGACGACACACTGACTGGTTTACAACACGGTCCACCATGTTCAATTCATCACAACATTTAGAGACATATAGGCCCATATGGTCTAGACTCTAGCCCCATGGAATGTGTATGCTAATAAAAACAACTTTTTTAATAATAATAATAATAATAATATGAGCATCAATGAGCAATATTTAAAATATATATAGCCTATATATTTTTATTCCATATTGGGCTGGACCACACATGGACATTCCTATTGAGTGAAATAAATAAAATATTGAAGGTGTTTTTATTTTTTAATTGTAGTTATAGAGTGATGGTTCTGATTTAACCATTATGATGAGAATGTTTTTACTTTGATATTTTGTAAGTGAATAAGTCTGAACGAGGACCTTAAATTATAAGTCCAGACCACCTGAAAGATGGAAACACAAAGAGATTATACTAATGTTTAAGACCATACGATTACGAACCATTTTAGAACACTCAGAGTTGATGCACAATGAAAACAGACCCTTTTGAAAGAGGTTTGAATAAATTACAATGAGGTAATATCTTTCACCTTTAAAATGATTGAAAACCCTTAACAGATCCTTTTTAAACCATAGTAGCAAGACCAAAACATTAGTGATTGGAAGAAGCAAAAAGACATTTTTATTTTATTTTATTTTTTTAATCTTTTTATTAAAGTTTTTGTGACAAACCCAGGGGCAAGCATTAAACAGAGACATATCAAATATGAAAATAAAAAATAACTCAATCCCCTATCCCACCCACCCCCCACCCACAAGATAAATCAATTCTACAAAAACAATAATGTGTTGCATATCCGGATGTCCAAACACTCCAGTGACACTGCCACCCGTCTGGCACGTCCCACTGGGAGGAGACCCCGGGGCAGACCAAGGACCACGTCCCACTGGGAGGAGACCCCGGGGCAGACCAAGGACCACGTCCCACTGGGAGGAGACCCCGGGGCAGACCAAGGACCACGTCCCACTGGGAGGAGACCCCGGGGCAGACCAAGGACCACGTCCCACTGGGAGGAGACCCCGGGGCAGACCAAGGACCACGTCCCACTGGGAGGAGACCCCGGGGCAGACCAAGGACCACGTCCCACTGGGAGGAGACCCCGGGGCAGACCAAGGACCACGTCCCACTGGGAGGAGACCCCGGGGCAGACCAAGGACCACGTCCCACTGGCAGGAGACCCCGGGGCAGACCAAGGACCACGTCCCACTGGGAGGAGACCCCAGGGCAGACCAAGGACCACGTCCCACTGGGAGGAGACCCCGGGGCAGACCAAGGCGCAGTTGGAGGAAACACATCGACTCACTGGCCTTGGAACGTCTCACTGGATCCCCCAGGAGGAAGTCACTAATGTTGCTCTGGAGAGGGAAGTCTGGAACACTCATGGTGGAGGTGTTGCCCCCGCGACCCGACTATGGATAAGCGGTTGAAGATGGATTGATGGATGGATATCCGGATGTACAATTACATAATACAATTTACAGAAATAATCCAAATGTCCGAATGGTTCCGGATAATCTTCTGAAGCATTGTCCGTAGGTTTTTGAGGGGCCCTATAGGTTTAATGTTTGTTTTTAGTTCAATGTTTGTTTAGAAAATCATGCAATCATTGTGACATGACATCAAGTACAGGCGTGGCATGGAGTCTCTCTGACCAGACATGGTGGGAGGACCAACTTGAAATGGTGTGTAAACACATCAATTTAACAATCAGCAAGTAGTATAATGTTTTAAGGCATATTTTGTAGGCTACTATAAATGCGCCACGTCTCTGTGTGTGTCTGCGTGCGTGAGTGTGTGTGTGTGTATATGGTTCTAAAGCACGTAACTTGAGAACCGTTCGCCCCACCGACTTCAACTTTGACACACGCGTTCCACGCCCCCACAGGGAGGGCAGTGCCCGGCGTCGAGGCGGTCGGACCCACGGTTCTCCAGAACCACCACAAATGGCTCTGGCTCAGGCTCTGTCAGTAGGCCTAATGATGCCAAGTCCCCCTCACCTGTGCAATTCCCAGCCTCTGCCTCAGCCAATTGATTGCCATGGCAATCCCACAGCTGCCAATTGATTACTTAAACAGTCCACTTTTCACAGTCAGTTTGCAGCATCTCTTCACATACAGGCAGATACAGAGATCTCCATGTGGGACACAGACAGACAGATACAGAGATCTCCATGTGGGACACAGACAGACAGATACAGAGATCTCCATGTGGGACACAGACAGACAGATACAGAGATCTCCATGTGGGACACAGACAGGCAGATACAGAGATCTCCATGTGGGACACAGACAGACAGATACAGAGATCTCCATGTGCGACACAGACAGACAGATACAGAGATCTCCATGTGGGACACAGACAGACAGATACAGAGATCTCCATGTGGGACACAGACAGACAGATACAGAGATCTCCATGTGGGACACAGACAGACAGATACAGAGATCTCCATGTGGGACACAGACAGACAGATACAGAGATCTCCATGTGGGACACAGACAGACAGATACAGAGATCTCCATGTGGGACACAGACAGACAGATACAGAGATCTCCATGTGGGACACAGACAGGCAGATACAGAGATCTCCATGTGGGACACAGACAGACAGATACAGAGATCTCCATGTGGGACACAGACAGACAGATACAGAGATCTCCATGTGGGACACAGACAGGCAGATACAGAGATCTCCATGTGGGACACAGACAGACAGATACAGAGATCTCCATGTGGGACACACACAGACAGACAGATACAGAGATCTCCATGTGGGACACAGACAGACACATACAGAGATCTCCATGTGGGACACAGACAGACAGATACAGAGATCTCCATGTGGGACACAGACAGACAGATACAGAGATCTCCATGTGGGACACAGACAGACAGATACAGAGATCTCCATGTGGGACACAGACAGACAGATACAGAGATCTCCATGTGGGACACAGACAGACAGATATCTCCATGTGGGACACAGACAGACAGATACAGAGATCTCCATGTGGGACACAGACAGACAGATACAGAGATCTCCATGTGGGACACAGACAGACAGATACAGAGATCTCCATGTGGGACACAGACAGACAGTTAAAACGGGTATTATTGGCCCAGGCCGTAGCGTAACGGTCTGGGCACCGGACTGGTAATCCAGTCGCAGTGTGCCGCGGGTTCGACTCCCGGACCCGACACGGCCTTTACTGCATGTCATCCCCCCATCTCTCTCCCGTTTCCTGTCAGCCTACTGTCTGTCCCTTCAAAAAAAATCAATAAAAGGCGTAAGCCGCAAAAAAAAAAAAAAAAAAAAACGGGTATTATTAGGTTCCCAAGTTGCATCGTTCTCCAGTAGGCCGGTGGGCGACGGGCACGTACAGGTCTAGTGTCTTATTAGCCAGGGATCCTTTTACGAAAAAAAATTATATATATATATTTCCGCCTAACCCGAAAACATCAGGTCGGGGCTGTGCAGGATGTGAGAACACACACACACACACACACACACACACACACAGTCACACACACACACACACACACAGTCACACACACACACACACACACACACACACACACACACACACACACCCCTAAACCACCAAAGTCTGTGAATGGAGATGAGTTAGAAAAGGGGGAAAGGGGGGGAGGCACCTCTGTGGTGGGTAAGTTAAAAAAAAAATACTGGCGTCTCGCCAGAGCAAACAGGAGAAATTCTGCGGCTGTGTGTGTGTGTGTGTGTGTGTGTGTGTGTGTGTGCGCGCGTGCGTGTGCATGCGTGTGCGTGTGTATGTGTGTGCGACCGCATTGAGACAAACTCACGTGTCCAACTTCCATTCATGTCTGCTGGCTGACGGCCAGAGAGAGAGAGAGAGAGAGAGAGAGAGAGAGAGAGACAAAAAGGAAAATGCCGAAAAACTTGTGAAGTGTAAATTGTTCGGGATCGAGTTTATGGCAACGATGGATGAGTCATATAGGCCAAAACATATAGCGCCACCATGAGGCCGGTTTGAACAGTGCAGGGCAGTGGTTCCCAAAGTGGGGTCCGGGGACCCCCAGGGGTCCTTGAGGGAGTTCAAGGGGGTCCCCAGCTAAATGATAGTTTGGAACCATTTCCATTTGTACACATTTTACATTATAAAATTCGGGGTAGGAATGCCATTAAATGGGGCTCCGTAGACTAATGCATGTCAAACTGGGGGTCCTTGAAATTAAACGGGTTGAGAATCACTGCTAGAGCCGGACAGATCTTCTCTTATGGGGGTCCTTGTGGGGGTCCCTGGAATATATTTTCATATGGGGTCCGCAGGGCTAATTAGTGTCAATTTGGGGGTCCCTGACGACTGGACTATAGGGTGTTATTTCATCCTCGGCCTCAAGGGGGGAGTAACGTTTCGTTCAAAACGGGAAACTCGACT
>NC_139714.1:36962850-36967850 GCF_964188405.1 Protomyctophum parallelum
AGTAACCCCCCTGACCGGGGGCAGTAACTGACCGGGGGCAGTAACCCCCCTGACCGGGGGCAGTAACTGACCGGGGGCAGTAACCCCCCTGACCGGGGGCAGTAACTGACCGGGGGCAGTAACTGACCGGGGGCAGTAACTGACCGGGGGCAGTAACTGACCGGGGGCAGTAACTGACCGGGGGCAGTAACTGACCGGGGGCAGTAACTGACCGGGGGCAGTAACTGACCGGGGGCAGTAACTGACCGGGGGCAGTAACCCCCCTGACCGGGGGCAGTAACTGACCGGGGGCAGTAACTGACCGGGGGCAGTAACTGACTGGGGGCAGTAACTGACCGGGGGCAGTAACTGACCGGGGGCAGTAACTGACCGGGGGCAGTAACCCCCCTGACCGGGGGCAGTAACTGACCGGGGGCAGTAACTGACTGGGGGCAGTAACTGACCGGGGGCAGTAACTGACCGGGGGCAGTAACTGACCGGGGGCAGTCACTGACCGGGGGCAGTAACTGACCGGGGGCAGTAACTGACCGGGGGCAGTAACTGACCGGGGGCAGTCACTGACCGGGGGCAGTAACTGACCGGGGGCAGTAACTGACCGGGGGCAGTAACTGACCGGGGGCAGTAACTGACCGGGGGCAGTAACTGACTGGGGGCAGTAACTGACTGGGGGCAGTAACTGACCGGGGGCAGTAACTGACCGGGGGCAGTAACTGACCGGGGGCAGTCACTGACCGGGGGCAGTCACTGACTCATAATTTCACCCCCCTCCCTATCGAAGTATTGGACAGTATTAAGATGCTGAATATTACTATTCATCTTTAGGGCCCCAAATCACACCTTCAATCCAATCCAATCCACTGTATTTATTTATATAGCACATTTAGCACATTTCACAACTCAAGGTTTGAAGGTTTGAAGTGCTGTACAGAAAGTTAAAAGCTAAATACACTATGAAGCTAAAACATAAAAAACACCAGAAAAACCACACAGCAGAAAAAGGACACAGAAAAACACAGAACTCTCAAACGGAATTAAAAGCCAAGGTGTATAATACAGGTGGGTCTAAATCTAGTCTGACCTGAGACCTGATTCATACGAGGTTTCCGCCGGACACTCACTGGTCTGATGAACCCATTCTGACCTGAGATCAGATTCTAAAAATGTCAGTCGCTCTTCGATTTTTCAAAAATAGCAGACCTACAAGCTCGTATCGCGCCACTCGGTGGCGCGATATGAGCTTGTAGATCTGCTATTTTTAAATAGCTAAAGCACGACATGATGCTGACACCAAAATGGGTGCCCGGTCAGAATGGGTTAATGCGAGATTTAAATCTAGTCTGGATGGTGGGGGGCCAGTTTCACATGTGAAGGAAGGGAGCTCATTCTCATTCCACAGTTTGGGGGCTACGGCAGAAAAGGCTCGGTCACTTCTGGTCTCTAAACGTGCCTTTTTTGAGACCTGGAGATTGAACTGGCCAGCAGAACGCAATGACCTTGACCTGTGACAATGACCTGGAGATTCAACTGGCCAGCAGAACGCAATGACCTGGAGGGAGTATAAACCTCTATAAGGTCACAGAGGCCCCTTTTCCACCGGTTGGTTTTCGAAACTGGCCTCTGTAAAATCTGAATCCCCATTTCCCTTCACTGTATATGTATCTTTTCCCTTTTTGCTTCCTATATGATGAATTCCTGTTCTGTTCTTTAGCTTCATAGAAATGTCTATTTGTATGTCTCTAAATGTTTTGATGAATTGAACAATGTGGACCCTGTTGTAAACAAGTGTAATGCTTAATTGGGTCGTCCACTCACAGTTAACAGTCTTTGTATTGAGTTTGTGCTTGAAATGTACTGTAAATTCTGCAAACTGTTAATAAATATTTCAATCAATCAATCAAAAATGAGAACCGGTTCAGTTCTTTTTGGTTTTTAGTCCATGAGCCAGAGCTCCAAAATTGAAACGTTAATTATGAATTGAGTGGGCAAAACCATACCTATATTAGATTGTTATCACCATTAAACTTCCCCAATTGAGTACTTACACGAAGACAATGATTTATTGTATTACAAATTTTACATTTTTAAATATGCAAATGAGGCATTATGTATAGGAAAATAGGAAATAGGAAAAAAGAACTGAACCGGTTCCCATTGGGACCCAACCGGTGGAAAAGAACTGAACCGGTTCCCACTGGGAACCAACCGGTGGAAAAGAACTGAACCGGTTCCCACTGGGAACCAACCGGTGGAAAAGAACTGAACCGGTTCCCACTGGGAACCAACCGGTGGAAAAGGGCTCAGAGATCGTTCAGAAACACCTTAGAACCATAGACTGTAAAAAATATGGACAAAGCGTTCCCCGGGTCTAACATGAACGTAAAATGAAGCCTGAAATCCCTTGCATTCTAATGCACTGTAAATCGCCATCTTTCTAGATCCGTTTGTGCCCAGCTGGCCATTGGCTGCCCAGACAACGAGGCGGGACTTCCCCCCTTCTTCTCCGTTGGTTTTTATTTTGACTCGAGTGGGAGGGGAATCCCGATCATAGACTGTAACGGTAGCCACGCCCCTCAGAACATGCGCGACTTTATGGTATTTTTTTTAAATAAATGGGACCATAATTTTCCAAAAAGAATATTATGACATTAGAAGACTTTAAACTAGTGACTGGAAGCAGAAAGTATTCATGACCATGTTTATTAAGGTAATACAGTCTAGGTGAAGTTGGGCCAAAATACATGGGCCTCTATGGAGCTATGAGGCTTTTTGGGTCCAGTCCAGCGCCACAACAGGCCATTATATGAACTACCGATTTCAAATGAGGCTTCACGAAATATCTGGCTGACTGCCCCCCTGGTTATAACGCACGAGTGTCTCAAACATAAAGGGTTTTAAAAGACTGGGGGGAGGATATTTATATTATTTTATAGAACACTTATGCCATACAATAGTAGGCCTACAATATTAACAACATTAACATTAATAACAGGCTTATCGAGCATTTTCTATTATTTCGTGGAAAGACGGGAGACGACAACACGCAGAAGCAGTATGTTTTACTGAAGGGCCTTTAGTTCAAATACAGTATACAGTATATAGGATACAGTATAACAGATGGAAGGAAATGGACCTTTTTTACCAATGATATAATATTAATAACAGGCTTATCGAGCCGAGTTCTTATCGAGCATTTTCTATTATTTGGTGGAAAGACGGGAGACGACAACAAGCAGAAGCAGTATGTTTTACTGAAGGGCCTTTAGTTCAGATACAAACAGATGGAAGGAAATGGACCTTTTTACCAATGATACAATATTAAAGAAAGGTAGGTATCAATACCCTTTGAGACCCACGTGTTTGTGCCAGCAGCATTTAACCCCTTCAGCCCTGTAAATACATATTATTATTACTAAACATTAAAAAACAACACCTTTCTCTCTCTCTCTCTCTCTCTCTCTCTCTCTCTCTCTCTCTCTCTCTCTCTCTCTCTCTCTCTCTCTCTCTCTCTCTCTCTCTCTCTCTCTCTCTCTCTCTCTCTCTCTCTCTCTCTCTCTCTCTCTCTCTCTCTAGGGTTAGGGCAGATGTTGGTCGCCATGGTAACCTCATCTGCACCCCCCCCCCCCCCCCTCTCCCTCTCTGTGTGTGTGTCTCCACCAGCGGATGTTTAAAAATCCACTAATCCTCAGTGTGCGTGTGTACATGCGTGTGTGCGTGCGAGTGTAAGTGCGTGCGTGCGTGCGTAAGATGAATCAATCATGATGTTCTTGTAAGAGTTGAAAGCTAATATTGAGCAACACACGTATGTGTGCAAGTTTGTGTGTAAATATTTTTTACAAAATTGTAAATCAGAATGCAGTCATTATTATATAGGAGGGGAACAAGTGAACAACATTCTGTGTAACAGTCAGGGGGGCAGTCAGACAGATATTTAACCAGGGGGGGCAGTCAGACAGATATTTAACCAGGGGGGCAGTCAGACAGATATTTAACCAGGGGGGCAGTCAGACAGATATTTAACCAGGGGGGCAGTCAGACAGATATTTAACCAGGGGGGCAGTCAGACAGATATTTAACCAGGGGGGCAGTCAGACAGATATTTAACCAGGGGGGCAGTCAGACAGATATTTAACCAGGGGGGCAGTCAGACAGATATTTAACCAGGGGGGCAGTCAGACAGATATTTAACCAGGGGGGCAGTCAGACAGATATTTTGTGAAGCCACTATAAGGAAATCGGGACTTCCTGAAAGTTCATATAATGGCCTGTTGTGGCTGTTGGGCCCAAAAAAACCCATATCTCCATAGAGGTCCATGTATTTGGGCCCAACTTCACCTAGACTGTATTACCTTAAAACAGTTTCCGTGCCGGGAATGGATTACTCCAGGTTACTGTCGCTGCCAACCTCGCTAATCGCGACTTTTGTTTTATTCGTTTAATCCGCCGTAATTGTAATAAATAAAAAGAAAATCCGTCTTCGCCGCGGAGATAGAGAGTAGATGCATTTGTTTTGATGACGAAACCGGAAATCGTCACATGCTGTGGGCTGCTAGGGCTTCTGGGAAATTGAGGCCAATGCAAACGAATGGGGTTCAACGCCTCATGGAGGAGGGTCCTGTGCTGCGTCTTCCGGGTGTACCAAGATGGCGGGTGGTGCGATCGTTCATAACAAACGGAGGAAGCTTTTTTCGCTCGATTTTCGCGGATTAAAAGCCCAAATAATTCAGCGTATGCTCTAAAAGTAATACAACAATCTCCGCAGTGAAGGGGGCTTGATTAAAATGCGGGTTAAGCGTGTAAAACAGTCAAACTGTTAATAAACATGGTCATGAATACTTTCTGCTTCCAGTCACTAGTTTAAAGTCTCATTTCTCATGTCATAATATTATTTTTGGAAAATTATGGTCCCATTTATTACAAAAATGACCATAAAGTCGAGTATGTTCTGAGGTGCGTGGCTACCGTTACAGTCTATGATCGGGAGCCACCCCCTGTTCGAGTCA
>NC_139714.1:36969868-37032368 GCF_964188405.1 Protomyctophum parallelum
TTGAGGGAGTTCCAGGTGGAACCACTCAAAAGTCCATAGACTTAATTGGACCGTACAGTAATATACAGAAAGCCAGACGTTGTTTGCAGGGGTTAAAAAAATCAATCTGATCAATTTAATCACTGGAACTTTATTAATTCATTAAATAAACTGTCAAAAAGTGTCAAATAAACTTCAAAGAAATGAATCAAAAGTGCACACAAGCACACACACACACACACACACACACACACACACACACACACACACACACACACACACACTTCTAACGAGAGAATAATACTATAACTAATTAATTATCATCATCAAACCAAACCTTTAAATATTTTATAATCATTTGGTAATAATTATAATAACAGCATCTAGATATGAAGGTCAAAGGTCACAGTGTTTACAACCAAGCTTGTGTCCCACAATGCACTACTCCTCACGGCCTGTAGGGGCGCACAATGCCACTACTCCTCACGGCCTGTAGGGGCGCAGCGCGTTCATGGGATTAGGGTGAACTCATAAGCAAAAAGAAAATAAACAAAAATAAATAAGTATCGGCAGATTATCCGATTACTGTCAGTATAGACTCCATCCATGCACAGCGGCCATACTGCAAACAAAAAGGTGATAAAATGATTGCTATAAACATCGTGTGTGTAAATAAATCTCTACGGGGAAAATAATAATAAAATAAATAACAGCCGTTTTTTTTCAGTGAGTCCAGAAAACCACTAACCTGACGCTGCCAGATGGGGAGGTATTGGGTAACCATGTTCCCCAACACAGCTTCCATCTAGGATCTCTCAGGGAGTTCAGCTAACCACCGAACCGCTCCGTGGTCTAACCAATCAGCGTGAGCTAAGGGCGGGATATGTGCAAAAACCGGATGTGAAGCTATATAGACACGTCAATATGATTGGTTGTGTTTGCACGCCCACACGGTGATGGACAGACGGTCCCATCCAATCATCTACCAAGTATCTTGAAAAAAAAGGAACAGCCCCGTCATCGAATTTGCTTCCGAGATTCCAGATCCCAATAAGCAGTGAAACTAATTTGTGTAGCAAGCTTCTTGGATCTGGCAGCGTCAGTTAGAAAACCACACCCCCTGCTACTTTCCTATTGGTTCACACGACCCCCCCCCCCCCCCCCCCCACCCCCCTTCCCCCCCCCCCCCCCCCCCCCCCCCCCCCCCCCCCCCCCCCCCCCACAAGGACCACTTCTGACACCACACAGTTTTTTGTTGTTTTGTTTTTTAGAGCAGTGGACCCCCAGGGGTCCTTGAGAGTGTAGTTAGGAACCAAATGGACCCTTATATTGGTCTGTAACCAAGAGTTAAATCAACATTGATGTTACAATATAAATTGGGGGTCCCAGAGATAGAAATGCCTTTAAATGGGGAGTCCGTAGACTAATGCATGTCAAACTGGGGTCCTTGAAATTAAACGGGTTGAGAATCACTGCTAGAGACGTTCTCATTTTGGGGGTCCTTGGCATATCATTTCAGATGGGGGTCCGCGGGGCTAATTAGTGTCATTTTGAGGGGTCCTTGACACCGTTTTAGAGGTCGCTCTTTGATGATGAGGGGCGTGGGCATCGAGCAGGCAGCGGGGCTATCCTTGGGTCTCCTGTTCCATCCATTGGCTTCTGGAAGGCCAGGGACGGCGGAGTTTATGCAGTACCTCTTCCCCGTGGGGCGTGGCCCGTCGTCGAACAGGTGGCCGAGGTGAGACCCGCACTGTGCACGCACGCACACACACACACACACGCACACACGCACGCACGCACGCACGCACGCACGCACGACGCACGCACGCACGCACAGAGGAAGTGTTTACTAGTTAATAATAGTTCGTATATTAAATCTACGTGCGCGCTCGGGGGCGGGGCGGCGAGTCCACCGACCGGGTCGGCCCAGTTGTGTTGATCTGACCTCATCAAACCCCTGTACACTCAAGACACGCTCCATATACGGGTCAGTACAGAATTAATTCCATATGTTGACCTGACCTCATCAAACCCTGTACACTCAAGACACGCTCCATATACGGTCAGTACAGAATTAATTCCATATGTTGACCTGACCTCATCAAACCCTGTACACTCAAGACACGCTCCATATTAGGGATGCCACCGAATAATCCATTTTCCGATTAATAGTTGCAGTCTCCGAAATCGATTTTAATATTTCATAATCGAAAATCGAAAGAAAAAAAAATAGCCAAAATATTGGCTAATAAGTAAGGCTGCATGATATATCGAACATGCACCTTCATCAGAGTGGAGAATATAAGTATAAATCAAGTTGAGCAAAGCACTCTTCTCTCTAACAGACACAGTTAACGACGGCTTGTTAAGTGCCTGCCAGACAGACAATCAGATGAAATGAAGGCAGGTGTAGAGTAGAGTGTAAACTAGTGAACTGAACATGTTCTCTTTATATCAAGTACTTCATACCAGCCCCTTATGAAACTACTTCTCCCCAAATCCAAATGGATTTCATTTTCCATGCTGAATGGCACTGAGAAGATCTCCACAAAGGTTTACTCATCAAAACTGATTATAAAACTGTAACCATCAAAGCATGCACTCAACATATAATGGTTATGTGACCATGCATGTGCATAATATAAAATCTTAAAAGTTTTATCTGATATTGATATATATATATTGGGGTCGATTAATTGATTATTAATCGCCAGAGCTGTAGATTTATTCGATTGGGCAAATGGTCACTTTGTGGCATCCCTACTCCATATACGGCCAGTACAGAATTCATTCCATATGTTGATCTGACCCCTCCATTCCAGAGTGCCAGCAGTTTGCCTGGCACCCAGGAGGATTTGTGCACACGACCTCGACCTTTCTCCCCCTCAGGGCATCTTACTGCTTATTACAAGCTACTTATTACTGGTTACTAAAAGTATGTAGGTCTGTTATTTTTGAAACATCGTGAAAATGTGGCGCAAATCTTTGAATATATATTCTTTCAGAGCGAACCGTTTTAACTCAAATCTTTGCTTTCCGGGGGGGGGGGGGGGGGTCCTACTGTATTTTCAGATGGGGGTCGACGGCCAATTACATAATCTTGGGGGTCCTTGAGCTTGTCATGTAAATGTTTGAGCACCACTGACAGAAACATAAGAAAACTGTCAGGATTTAGAAGACTTTTGTACAATGGTCCTCAGGTCTAAATGAGTTCAGACACCCACCTGGTTACAGGTCACCTCCACTCTGTGCATTCCATAGGAAGAAGTCATCAGACACCGAGACACTGTCCTCATGACCTAAGTCCGTAGTCAGACGCTCAGAGGAAGGACGGCCACCCTGGAACACATTTACACAATTAAATTGAGAATCAAATGGCCACTTGTAATGTAGGCTACTGTTAATGTATTGTATTCTATTTGTGGAATGAATTATGGGGTACGTGGCTAAAAATACACATGTATCACTTTGGGGTACTTGGTACGAAATAGTGTGAGAACTGCATGATTTAAGACATTTCTATGAAGATCGCGTAAGAGGTGGGGAAACAGGGCCCTCGTGTGGACCGGTGGGGAACAGCGCCCTCTTCTGTTCAGGATCATCATACCCAAATCTGAGGACAGTCTGTCTGTCTGTCTGTCTGTCTGTCCTGTCTGCCTGCCTGCCCGTGTCTGTCTGTCTGTCTGTCTGTCTGTCTGTGTCTGTCTGCCCGTGTCTGTCTGTCTGTCTGTCTGTCTGTCTGTCTTCTGTCTGTGTCTGTCTGTCTGTCTGTCTGTCTGTCTGCTGCCTGCCTGCCCGTGTCTGTCTGTCTGTCTGTCTGTCTGTCTGTCTGTCTGTCTGCCTGTCTGCCTGTCTGCCTGTCTGTCTGTCTGCCTGTCTGCCTGTCTGCCTGTCTGCCTGCCTGCCTGCCCGCCCGTGTCTGTCTGCCTGTCTGTCTCATTGCTGGCTGTCTGAATGTGAGTGTAACACATGGAACCAAATGGACCCTTCCATTTGTACACTCACAGAGTTAAATTAAAACTGACTCCCAGAGATATAAATGTCATTAAATGGGGGGTCCGTAGACTAATGCATGTCAAACTGGGGTTCCTTGAAATTAAACATGTTGAGAGTCACTGCTAGAGCCGGACAGATCTTCTCTTATGGGGGGTCCCTGGTTCACTTCTAGTCATTTCTACTAGTTGCCTAGTTTACTAGTCCAGGGGTTCTCAACCCGTGGGTCTCGACCCCTCTGGGGGTCGCCAATTTATTATTAAAAAAAAAGGAAAACTTGGAAAGTACGTAGTACACATATACACCTTCCCTAATAGAGCACCGAAGTCTGACGTCACTTTCAGTAGAGGGCGTCTGTCCCCAGGTTCATGTATTTGTTTAGTTGCATTGAAATCCCCATTGAGGTGATTTGAGATCGCCTCATATAACAACTGTGTTTGAAAAATAAACATGTCACCCCGGCCGCTTCACTCATATGGATATGAAGAATCAACTGACTGAGAGAAAACGCTAATGTTACTGCTGCTGAATTAGTTAGATTTTCGCTAGAAGCAGACTGTATCATATATGAGTGACTGACTGTTGCAAACGATACAGAGACACCTCCCTGACAATAACGCAGAGACAGCTTGTTTATTTTTGGACCACAACGCTTATAGTAGACGATATTAAGATCACCCCATGTTATTCTCCATAGAGAAATTACTTCCGTGAACCAGGGGAATGGTCGGGATGAGCGAGTTACGTCAGGACTTCGGTGCTCTATGGTTTCAGTATTTATTTATGGTGTATTGTCTCTATTATTAAGGTTATTGTTAGCAGTCAATTTATATTGGGGGTCGGGAGGGGGCGGGGCGGGGGTCCCGAGACACTGCCAAAGCATCTCCGGGGGTCGCCGGCCAAAAACGTTGAGGACCCCTGGGCTACTGTACCCCTACTGTAACCCCTGTACTAGTCCACTAGTTGGTTAACCCATTCTGAACGGGCACCCATTTTGGTGTCAGCATCATGTTATGCTTTAGCTATTTAAAAATAGCAGATCTACAAGCTCGTATCGCACCACCGAGTGGCGCGATACGAGCTTGTAGGTCTGCTATTTTTTGAAAAAAATCGAAGAGCGACTGACATTTTTAGAATCTGATCTCAGGTCAGAATGGGTTCATCAGACCAGTGTGTGTCCGGCGGAAACCTCGTATGAATCTGATCTCAGGTCAGAATGGGTTAACCACCTATTATGTAAACCCCCCCCCCCCCCCCCCCTTTTTTGTACATTTAAAAACTGTGTACATTGTTGACTATAACTATAATCTACCTGGTCTAAACTGTGTACATTGTTGACTATAACTATAATCTACCTGATCTAAACTGTGTACATTGTTGACTATAACTATAATCTACCTGATCTAAACTGTGTACATTGTTGACTATAACTATAATCTACCTGATCTAAACTGTGTACATTGTTGACTCTAACTATAATCTACCTGGTCTAAACTGTGTACATTGTTGACTATAACTATAATCTACCTGGTCTAAACTGTGTACATTGGTGACTATAACTATAATCTACCTGGTCTAAACGGTGTACATTGTTGACTATAACTATAATCTACCTGGTCTAAACTGTGTACATTGGTGACTATAACTATAATCTACCTGGTCTAAACTGTGTACATTGGTGACTATAACTATAATCTACCTGGTCTAAACTGTGTACATTGTTGACTCTAACTATAATCTACCTGATCTAAACGGTGTACATTGTTGACTCTAACTATAATCTACCTGGTCTAAACGGTGTACATTGTTGACTCTAACTATAATCTACCTGATCTAAACTGTGTACATTGTTGACTATAACTATAATCTACCTGGTCTAAACTGTGTACATTGGTGACTATAACTATAATCTACCTGATCTAAACTGTGTACATTGGTGACTATAACTATAATCTACCTGGTCTAAACTGTGTACATTGTTGACTATAACTATAATCTACCTGGTCTAAACGGTGTACATTGGTGACTATAACTATAATCTACCTGGTCTAAACTGTGTACATTGTTGACTCTAACTATAATCTACCTGGTCTAAACTGTGTACATTGTTGACTCTAACTATAATCTACCTGGTCTAAACGGTGTACATTGTTGACTATAACTATAATCTACCTGGTCTAAACGGTGTACATTGTTGACTATAACTATAATCTACCTGATCTAAGTGATAAGTGTCATTTGGGGGTCCTCCAACCTACCTGACCCCGAGTCGAACTTTGTGCTGGACCTGCAAAGAGAAAAACACCAAAAATACATGGTAAAGTAAAATAGTTTAATCCGTCAATTATCAGAAAATATTACAATGTATAAACGCACACACACACACACAGCTTACTTGAATAAAGGGGCGTGGCAGACCACACACGTGTACACGCCCTCATCCTTATGGTCTGTGAACTCTCCTCTGAACGCACTGAGAGACAGACAGACAGACAGACAGACAGACAGACAGACAGACAGACTATGTAATCCAATACATACATTGTGTAACATCGATCATATCGTTTATAGAAATGAGGCAAATCTATATCTTGTTTTGAGACAAAAAGAAGATTCCGAGATATTAGGATTCTAAAAATTATGTCCCCATAGACAGACTGCGTCCCCATAGACAGACTGTGTCCCCATAGACAGACTGTGTCCCCATAGACAGACTGCGTCCCCAAAGACAGACTGTGTCCCCATAGACAGACTGCGTCCCCAAAGACAGACTGCGTCCCCAAAGACAGACTGTGTCCCCATAGACAGACTGTGTCCCCATAGACAGACTGTGTCCCCATAGACAGACTGCGTCCCCAAAGACAGACTGCGTCCCCATAGACAGACTGTGTCCCCATAGACAGCAGAACTGTGTCCCCATAGACAGACTGCGTCCCCATAGACAGACTGTGTCCCCATAGACAGACTGCGTCCCCATAGACAGACTGTGTCCCCATAGACAGACTGCGTCCCCAAAGACAGACTATGTCCCCATAGACAGACTGTGTCCCCATAGACAGACTGCGTCCCCATAGACAGACTGTGTCCCCAAAGACAGACTGCGTCCCCATAGACAGACTGTGTCCCCAAAGACAGACTGCGTCCCCATAGACAGACTGTGTCCCCATAGACAGACTGCGTCCCCATAGACAGACTGTGTCCCCATAGACAGCAGAACTGTGTCCCCATAGACAGCAAAAAATGATTAAAAAAAAAAAAAAACAGGTGAAAGGTCGTACCCCTCGGTGCCCCTCTCCTGGGTCACATGGTACTGCAGAGGGGTCAGCCTCTTCTTGAGGTCATCCTTGTTAAAGGTCACCGACCAGGTCTTCTTGGTCCGACATGATGCTCCTGAAAGGGTTAACGACACACACACACACACACACACACACACACACACACACACACACACACACACACACACACACACACACACACACACACACACACACACACAGATCTCCATATAAGGGCAGGAAAGGGACGCAGACAGACAGGCGGTTAAAACGGGCCCTATGGATCCCAACTTGCATCGTTCCCAAACGGGCACAGGTCTAGCACAAGGACCAGAATGGAAACCCAGGCTGATGGTCTGTCTGTCAATCAATCAATCAACCAATCAGAACAGGGATGCCAGGGTTCATTCAAGTGGTTAAGGTAAAACAAGTCAAACCAATCCAATCCAGATATCCTATCACAGAGATCCCCCCCCCCCCCCCGTAGTACCTCTGAGGACCCCTAGGGGTCCCTGTAGTACCTCTGAGGACCCCTAGGGGTCCCTGTAGTACCTCCTGGAATCTCTTCCCCTTTTCTTGGAGGTGAGAGCGAACAAAAGATCTGGTGTGCGTGCGCGGGTGCATGTGTGTGTGTGTGTGTGTGTGTGTGTTGGGGCAGGCCATGATTCTCGCCCACCAAATCGGCTGGAATGTGCCCCCCCCCCCCCCACACACACACACACACACACAGTATTTGGGTTAGGTTAGGGGCTCTCAGAGGTCAGTGTAAATTAGCACATTTTTGACACATTCTGTGAAAATAAGCTCTCTCTCTCTCTCTCTCTCTCTCTCTCTCATCTAACGTGTTATGGTCATGATGTGTTATGGTCATGATTCACCAGGAGATGGCGCCTTGGTTCCAGTCTTAAGATAATTGACAGTTTTTTCAGAAATCTATATGTGGAGAAATGAACAGGTTTGCTGTCACAGCAGTGGCTCGTTACTGTAAAATGTGTATTAAAATAATAATAATAATAAAATCTTTCTGTAGAGTTATTGATTATTTACAGATCAAACCAAGCCAAAACAAAGAAGCAAAGATTTGGGTTAAAAACGTTCACATATTACCAATATTCGGTAATTGGTAATAGCTGCCAATGTTATTGCACAATTTGCACACACGTGCACACAGCCACACACACACACACACACACACACACGCACACAAAAATAAAACAGCCTTCCTAGTAGAAATGTACTCTGTCTTGGAAATGTATCGAGTAATTAGATTAATTAATAGTAGCCGAATAGTAACTAACTAACAAATACACATTTTAACTGAAATCTCCATTCAGTTAAAATGGAGAACTAGACAACATTCTGCCACTAGGTGTCACCCTTTCACACTATGATGCAGCTAGCATGCACTCTGGATGTTGAAGTCTTTTAGCTAGCATGCACTCTGGATGTTGTAGTCTTTTAGCTAGCATGCAGTCTGGATGTTGTAGTCTTTTAGCTAGCATGCACTCTGGATGTTGTAGTCTTTTAGCTAGCATGCAGTCTGGATGTTGTAGTCTTTTAGCTAGCATGCAGTCTGGAACTCTGGATGTTGTAGTCTTTTAGCTAGCATGCAGTCTGAATGTTGTAGTCTTTTAGCTAGCATGCACTCTGGATGTTGTAGTCTTTTAGCTAGCATGCAGTCTGGAACTCTGGATGTTGTAGTCTTTTAGCTAGCATGCACTCTGGATGTTGTAGTCTTTTAGCTAGCATGCAGTCTGGATGTTGTAATCTTTTACACCACTAGACAGTCTGGATGTTGTAGTCTTTTACAGCTAGCATGTAGTCTGGATGTTGTAGTCTTTTAAACCACTAGACAGTCTGGATGTTGTAGTCTTTTACAGATAGCTAGAATGCAGTTTGGATGTTGTAGTCTTTTACAGCTAGCATGCAGTCTGGATGTTGTAGTCTTTTACAGACAGCTAGCATGCAGTCTGGATGTTGTAGTCTTTTACAGACAGCTAGCATGCAGTCTGGATGTTGTAGTCTTTTACAGCTCTATGAGGCAAATGAGTGACCAATTGGTCTCGGCCCGGGCCGCGCCAAACTCGTAAAAACATAAAACAAACAAAAGAAAGAAAACAATCGGTGCAGGTTAGAGCCACCCAGCACCCACTGGGCGTGGTTAGAAGCACCCAGCACCCACTGGGTGAGGTTAGAAGCACCCAGCACCCACTGGGTGAGCTTTAGAGCCACCCAGCACCCACTGGGCATGGTTAGAAGCACCCTGCACCCACTGGGTGAGCTTTAGAGCCACCCAGCACCCACTGGGCGTGGTTAGAAGCACCCTGCACCCACTGGGTGAGGTTAGAAGCACCCTGCACCCACTGGGTGAGCTTTAGAGCCACCCAGCACCCACTGGGCATGGTTAGAAGCACCCTGCACCCACTGGGTGAGCTTTAGAGCCACACAGCACCCACTGGGTGAGGTTAGAAGCACCCAGCACCCACTGGGTGAGCTTTAGAGCCACACAGCACCCACTGGGTGAGGTTAGAAGCACCCAGCACCCACTGGGTGAGCTTTAGAGCCACCCAGCACCCACTGGGTGAGCCACCCAGCACCCACTGGGTGAGCTTTAGAGCCACACAGAGCACCCAAAGCGTTAAAGCACCCACTGGGCGAGCTTTAGAGCCACCCAGAGCCATCTAATAGAAGAGTTACGACATTGAGGGGGCAGAAACCGAGCGCTCGAGCTGTTATTGCAGCCTGAACTGTTGTACTATTACTAATAATACAATCTAAAATAAAATCATTAAAGCTCGGCTGTTGCCCTGAGTCCAATGCATTTCTGCCTACTTCTGGTCCAGTCCGGCCCAGTTGGTTGTCCCCCATTCTCAATAGAAGTCTATGTAGGAGAGCCTCCATTGGACTGAAGCCCCATGAAGTGACCAATAGAAGTCTATGTAGGAGAGCCTCCATTGGACTGAAGCCCCATGAAGTGACCAATAGAAGTCTATGTAGGAGAGCCTCCATTGGACTGAAGCCCCATGAAGTGACCAATAGGAGTCTATGTAGGAGAGCCTCCATTGGACTGAAGCCCCATGAAGTGACCAATAGAAGTCTATGTAGGAGAGCCTCCATTGGACTGAAGCCCCATGAAGTGAACGCAGTTTGCTTAACTCTGTCTATATCTAAGGCTCTGGAGCCACCCATCACCCACTGGGCGAGGTTCAGAGCCGCACAGAGCACCCATCATCACACAGAGCGTTAGGAGCACCCAGTGGGCGAGCTTTAGAAGCACACAGAGCGTGTAGGGTTAGTGGCACACAGAGCACCCACAGGGTGAGCTTTAGAAGCACCCACAGGTTAGTGGCACACAGAGCACCCAGGGGGCAGGCTTTAGGACCTGGGGGCAGTCCGCAGGGTCTCAGAGTTACGGGTTGACTCTTGCTGATCAGGTGCAGCAGATTGAAGCCAGACATGATGGTAGAGAGACCTCCAACCCTGGAGAGAGAGAGAGAGACCAGGATGATAGAGAGACCTCCAACCCTGGAGAGAGAGAGAGAGAGAGAGAGAGACCAGGATGATAGAGAGAGAGAGAGACCAGGATGATAGAGAGACCTCCAACCCTGGAGAGAGAGAGACCAGGATGATAGAGAGACCTCCCAGCCTGGAGAGAGAGAGAGAGAGATAGAGAGAGAGACCATCCCCTTGCATGCCATTCAAATATATGCATGACCACACCACACCACACCACACCACACCACACCACACCACACCACACCACACCGCACTAACACACCGCAGGAGGCCCATGGGGAGGCCCATGGGGAGGCCCCTGGGGAGGCCCCTGGTCCAGTGTCTGGAGGTCCTTGCCCAGAGATGGGCGCTCTTGGCCGGGCAGAGGACTCACCGCGCACCACACCACACTGCACCACACTGCACCACACTAACACACCACACCACACCACCACACCACACCAAAATATCTACTGTTTACATTACAATAAGGTAAAGTAGTCAGTGAATGATCAGTCATTATGAACTGTTTGGCCCACTTAGCCCAGTTCAGACCCTGGAGTGGCCCCACTTAGCCCAGTTCAGACCCTGGAGTGGCCCCACTTAGCCCAGTTCAGACCCTGGAGTGGCCCCACTTAGCCCAGTTCAGACCCTGGAGTGGCCCCACTTAGCCCAGTTCAGACCCTGGAGTGGCCCCACTTAGCCCAGTGGAGGTTGAAAAGTGGTGAAGTGGTCCTTTAACTGTATTATCACAGTAAACCTAAATCTATGCGTGCTCTACCAATCAGAACGGCCCAGTGCATTTTGGGATGTGTAGTTTTGTGTTCTAACGGTTAGAACACAAAACTACACATCCCACAATGCACTGGGCCGTTCTGATTGGTTAGAATCTAACCAATCAAAACGGCCTAGTGCATTGTGGAATGTGTAGTTATGTGTGCTTTAACCAATCAGAACGGCCAAGTGCATTGTGGGATGTGTAGTTCTGTGTGCTCTAACCAATCAGAGCAGCCGATTGCAGTGATGGGAAGCGGAGGGGTGGGGCCATGCGGGGGCGGGGCCAGAGAAGAAGGGGCGTGGCCACACGAGCCATTCGTCTGACGAGGAAGAGAGCCATGGAACGGGCACGCACGAACGCAAACACACACACACACACACACACACACACACACACACACACACACACACACAGAAACACACACTCACCGAGAGGTTCAAGCTAGAAGAGAAAGAGAGAGAGATTAGTGTGTGCCCATTCATCCACACAGAAAAGTCCAATTTAATTATATTAAACAACGTCAAAATCACCATTACAGCTGTACGGAAAGCTTGAATTATCCTCTTTCAATCTGTAAAGTGTTTGTTTCATAAAAATCCACCGTAGACATGTTATGAGCTATTTCCTGGCAAGATATTCCTTGCAGATGATTATTTTCTAAGTATCAGAGTATGGAAGCACTCGTTTTCAGTAAAGCAACCTCCTCCAGTATCATTTCATATCATTTCTAAACGGGTGGTACGCATGGGCTGTTGAGTGATAGTCAACGAGCGCTTCCAAACTCCAGTACTTGGAAAGAAAAATCATCTGCAAGGAATTTCTTGACAGGAAGTAGCTCATAACATGTCTACAGTGGATCTTTATGAAACAAACACATTGCAGATAGAAAGAGGATAATTCAAGCTTTCCGTACAGCTGCAATGTTGGTGATTTTGACGTTGTTTAATATAATTAAATAGGACTTTTCTGTTTGGATGAATGGGCTGTCTATGGGAAGTGTCACCTGGAAAGATGGCTGCGGTCTGAATAAAGAGAATGAACGATCGTTCACGAACACGTTCATATTATGGGTGAACGTGAACTGTATTTCGTACTGTATTTCTGCCTGGTGAACGTCATTGTGAATGTGAACGCGTTCATTTCTGGCGTGTGTGAACGTCACTTTCTCACGTTCAACCTTCGTTCAAGAGTGAGTGTTTCGGCCCAGGCCGTAGCGTAACGGTCTGGGCACCGGACTGGTGATCCAGTCGCGGTGTGCCGCGGGTTCGACTCCCGGACCCGACACGGCCTTTACCGCATGTCATCCCCCCATCTCTCTCCCGTTTCCTGTCAGCCTACTTTCTATCCCTTAAAAATCAATAAAGGCGTAAGCCGCAAAAAAATATCTTAAAGAAAAAAAGAAAAAAGAGTGAGTGTTTCCATAGCACTAACCCCCGGCACTAAAACACACCCTAAACAGGCCTTAATATCTAGCGGAAACCCACCAATAAGCCCTTAGTTATCCCACACAAATTAACTAATCTTTCTCAGCCGTCACTGGAGCGCGCATCTACTGCATGATGATCCACTCATGCACGCAGACAGACAGACAGCACGCAGACAGACAGCAGACAGCACGCACTGCACGCAGACAGACAGCAGACAGCACGCACTGCACGCAGACAGACAGCAGACAGCACGCACTGCACGCAGACAGACAGCAGACAGCACGCACTGCACGCAGACAGACAGCAGACAGCACGCACTGCACACAGACAGACAGCAGACAGCACGCACTGCACGCAGACAGACAGCAGACAGCACGCACTGCACGCAGACAGACAGCAGACAGCGCAGGCACATCTTCGTGCACAGCCGCGAACAGAGGAAGCTGACGCCCGACGTCACTCCGGCTTTTTAGACAGCTGGTGGATGGAAAAGAATCAAGCTCCACCTCCACCGCGGCTGACTGACGCGGAGGAGAGCGTTTCCGGGGAATCTGTCCGTCGCGTCAGTCAGCCGCGGCGGAGGTGGAGCTTGATTCTTTTCCATCCACCAGCTGTCTAAAAAGCCGGAATGACGTCGGGCGTCAGCTTCCTCTGTCCGCGGCTGTGCACGAAGGTGTGCCCCCGGCCAGACAGCACAGAACATCCTGACTCCCACCCCAATGAACACTGAGGAAACGTGTTGTTTGATTAAACATAATGTGCCACGAAAAATAGCTATTATAGTTATTTTTGCGTCGAGGAGGTATGTGTGCAACCAACGGCCAACGAAACTCTCTTCCACAGCGAGTGAAGCGCAGTGATGCCTGATTTATTCTTCGTCTGACGTGTTCCATGCTGAAAATAGCTGATCTACGAGCTCACAACGCGTCACGTCAGCGACACGTTGTGAGCTTGTAGATCAGCTATTTTCAGCACGCGGAGATAGGCATAGGCTGTGAGAACCGAGAACATTCAGAAACGTTTGCCTTCACAATAAAAGCATGCAGCTTTCACAAGTGTGCCCATAAAAGACAAGGAACATTATTAAGAATTCAATGGCATTTCACATAAAGAAAAAATTCACATAAAATTTCACATATTATTTCCAAAATGTAAAAGAAAATGATAAGGAATTAATTTGGATAATGGTAACGGAGATATTGTAAAGGTTGTCACTTTAGTAATCCCAAAGTTTGTTTTTTAAGGTTTGGACTTCATTTGGAATAAAGTCTGCGGTTTTATGGCTATTGGCTGTGGCAATACAAATAATAATAATAATAATAATAATAAAGAACAATAATAACTATAATAGTTAGTAGGAACCATTCAAAATTTTGAATGAACTATGAACTGAACTAGTACACAAAAAAAATAACTTTCCCAACACTGTCTGTCTGTGTGTGTGTGTCTGACCTGTGTGTGTGTGTGTGTGTGTGTGTGTGTGTGTGTGTGTGTGTGTGTGTGTGTGTGTGTGTGTGTCTGTGTGTCTGACCTGTGTGTGTGTGTGTGTGTGTGTGTGTGATGAACAGCAAGTGTGTGCTCATAGCTCATTGTTGAGACACAATAGGAAGAATGACAGTGTGAATGTGAAAACTCTACACGACAGACACAACAACATGTGTAAACTCTACACAACAACATGTGTAAACTCTACACAACAACATGTGTAAACTCTACACAACAACATGTGTAAACTCTACACAACAACATGTGTAAACTCTACACAACAGACATACAACAACATGTGTAAACTCTACACAACAACATGTGTAAACTCTACACAACAGACATACAACATGTGTAAACTCTACACGACAAACACAACATATTCAATGTTGTCCCTCTGGCAGTTCTTTAGCGGACTATTAGTTCAACTGAACTAAACCATGTTAAACCTTTTTCCTCAGCCTACAGCATTACACCAGGGCTTTTTCCCCGCAGGGTAGGAACGCTGGGGTTTAAGTAAATAAAAGTAAATATAAGTATAAAAGTTATGCTATACATAATAGATAATACTACGTTCATTACTTACAATACCAATGATTACTGTCACAATATAGAGCTATTTAACACTGTTACTGAACACACTCTATAGCAATGATTACTGTCACAATATAGAGCTATTTAACACTGTTACTCAACACACTCTATAGCAATGATTACTGTCACAATATAGAGCTATTTAACACTGTTACTGAACACACTCTATAGCAATGATTACTGTCACAATATAGAGCTATTTAACACTGTTACTCAACACACTCTATTGCAATGGTTACTGTCACAATATAGAGCTATTTAACACTGTTACTGAACACACTCTATAGCAATGATTACTGTCACAATATAGAGCTATTTAACACTGTTACTCAACACACTCTATTGCAATGGTTACTGTCACAATATATAGCTATTTAACACTGTTACTGAACACTCTATAGCAATGATTACTGTCACAATATAGAGCTATTTAACACTGTTACTGAACACACACTATAGCAATGATTACTGTCACAATATAGAGCTATTTAACACTGTTACTGAACACACTCTATAGCAATGATTACTGTCACAATATAGAGCTATTTAACACTGTTACTGAACACACACTATAGCAATGATTACTGTCACAATATAGAGTTATTTAACACTGTTACTGAACACACTCTATAGCAATGATTACTGTCACAATATAGAGCTATTTAACACTGTTACTTAACACACTCTATAGCAATGATTACTGTCACAATGTAGAGCTATTTAACACTGTTACTGAACACACTCTATAGCAATGATTACTGTCACAATATAGAGCTATTTAACACTGTTACTGAACACACTCTATAGCAATGATTACTGTCACAATATAGAGCTATTTAACACTGTTACTGAACACACTCTATAGCAATGATTACTGTCACAATATAGAGCTATTTAACACTGTTACTGAACACACTCTATAGCAATGATTACTGTCACAATATATAGCTATTTAACACTGTTACTGAACACACTCTATAGCAATGATTACTGTCACAATATAGAGCTATTAAACACTGTTACTGAACACACTATAGCAATGATTACTGTCACAATATAGAGCTATTAAACACTGTTACTGAACACACTCTATAGCAATGATTACTGTCACAATATAGAGCTATTTAACACTGTTACTGAACACACTATAGCAATGATTACTGTCACAATATAGAGCTATTTAACACTGTTACTGAACACACTCTATAGCAATGATTACTGTCACAATATAGAGCTATTTAACACTGTTACTGAACAGACTATAGCAATGATTACTGTCACAATATAGAGCTATTTAACACTGTTACTGAACACACTCTATAGCAATGATTACTGTCACAATATAGAGCTATTTAACACTGTTACTGAACACTCTATAGCAATGATTACTGTCACAATATAGAGCTATTTAACACTGTTACTGAACACACTCTATAGCAATGATTACTGTCACAATATAGTTATTTAACACTGTTACTGAACACACTCTATAGCAATGATTACTGTCACAATATAGAGCTATTTAACACTGTCACTGAACACACTCTATAGCAATGATTACTGTCACAATATAGAGCTATTTAACACTGTTACTGAACACACTCTATAGCTATGATTACTGTCACAATATAGAGCTATTTAACACTGTTACTGAACACACTCTATAGCAATGATTACTGTCACAATATAGAGCTATTTAACACTGTTACTAAACACTCTATAGCAATGATTACTGTCACAATATAGAGCTATTTAACACTGTTACTGAACACACTCTATAGCAATGATTACTGTCACAATATAGAGCTATTTAACACTGTCACTGAACACACTCTATAGCAATGATTACTGTCACAATATAGAGCTATTTAACACTGTTACTGAACACACTCTATAGCAATGATTACTGTCACAATATAGAGCTATTTAACACTGTTACTGAACACACTCTATAGCAATGAATACTGTCACAATATAGAGCTATTTAACACTGTTACTAAACACACTCTATAGCAATGATTACTGTCACAATATAGAGCTATTTAACACTGTTACTAAACACACTCTATAGCAATGATTACTGTCACAATATAGAGCTATTTAACACTGTTACTAAACACTCTAGAGCAATGATTACTGTCACAATATAGAGCTATTTAACACTGTTACTGAACACACTCTATAGCAATGATTACTGTCACAATATAGAGCTATTTAACACTGTTACTGAACACACTCTATAGCAATGAATACTGTCACAATATAGAGCTATTTAACACTGTTACTAAACACACTCTATAGCAATGATTACTGTCACAATATAGAGCTATTTAACACTGTTACTAAACACACTCTATAGCAATGATTACTGTCACAATATAGAGCTATTTAACACTGTTACTGAACACACTCTATAGCAATGATTACTGTCACAATATAGAGCTATTTAACACTGTTACTAAACACACTCTATAGCAATGATTACTGTCACAATATAGAGCTATTTAACACTGTTACTAAACACACTCTATAGCAATGATTACTGTCACAATATAGAGCTATTTAACACTGTTACTGAACACACTCTATAGCAATGATTACTGTCACAATATAGAGCTATTTAACACTGTTACTGAACACACTCTATAGCAATGATTACTGTCACAATATGACGTCACAGGTTTAATCATGGTGCAACATGTACACATAACGGTAAAGTTACACTGATATCTGTGACCTATCAAAATGGGTGACCTCGTATGTAACATGATAGCCTGTCACTTTGTGTCTATTTTTTTTTACAGTCTATGCTGTGTGTGTGTGTGTGACAGCTTGTTAATGTTGACACATTGTATCAGATGACACAGCGACCGACGCGCGCACGCATACATATTACATACACATACACGCGCGCACAACATTATCTAATCCAACTATGATGACACACAACAAGTGCGAAGCAAACACCGCACACACACATTTAGCCCTGAAACATGACACACACACACACACACACACACACACACACACACACACACACACACACACACACACACACACACACACACACACACACACACACACACACACACACACACACACACACACACACACACACACACACACACACACACACACACACACACACACACACACACACACACACACACACACACACACACACACACACACACACACACACACACACACACACACACACACACACACACACACACACACACACACACACACACACACACACACACACACACACAGTTACCTGTGAGCAGGAGGAGTTGTAACAACAGTGTGCGGTTCATTTGGTTCCGACTAACTGACAACAGGACAACACTGTGATGAAGCCCCGCCCCCCCAGGGCTCAGGGTTGCCAGGCTGTGGGAGAGAAATAAGTATAATAATAATAACTAGAAAGGTCGCAATTTTTAAAAATTGCAGTGTGGTTGCCGCAGTCGCTTACATAGGCCCCTCCCTAATTATAAAAATTCTATAACGCTTGAATAGTTTGGTCTTCTGCCCTTCAAGGGAATTTATGTCTTTATAAACGATTGTAAAACATAGATTGGTTACGTAACCAACAACAGCCATCGGTATTATATATAATATAATAATATCAGATCTATTCATTAAATTCTTCACTCTTTGCTTTGAGTTGAATTTATTTTCTGTGTTGTTCTTCATGTCGTCGATCTGTTCTGCCTTTCCTGCTTATAACTTAATGCAGTTTTATATTTATTTGTTGTTTTGTTTCCTGGTTGCTGTTATTTTAACATTGTTTTATTATGCTTTTTTATGTTTATTTTATTTATTTAAACACCAAAAAACTACCAAAAACTATAAACAACTACAGAAAAACAAAAGGCGAAACATGGCTCATAATGAGCAGACATGGCAACCCTGCCTGTGAGGTAATGCCCCGGTGCATCATGGGAGATTCCACTGGCTCGCATTTAGATCTCCAAATATGAGCAAGAGAGAGAGAGAGAGAGAGAGAGAGAGAGACACACACACACACACACACACACACACACAGACACAGACAGACAGAGACAGAGAGAGAGAGAGACACAGACAGACAGGGCGGACAAAGAGAGACAGAGACAGAGAGGGGGGGACAAAGAGAGACAGACAGACAGACAGACAGACAGACACAGAGAGACAGAGAGGGGGGAAGGACAAAGAGAGACAGAGAGAGAGAGGGGGGGGACAAAGAGAGACAGACAGACAGAGAGAGAGAGAGACAGAGAGGGGGGAGGACAAAGAGAGACAGAGAGAGAGGGGGGAGGGCAGAGAGAGAGAGAGAGAGAGAGGGGGGAGGGCAGAGAGAGAGAGAGGGGGTGGGGTGGACAGAGAGAGAGACAGACAAACAGAGAGAGTATACATAGAAATACTATTCATATAAACAGAGGAACTAATTTCAATAAATTGCTGCTACTTCCTGTCACAAAGAATTTTATATCAAGTGAATTTATAAAGTTAATACCAAGCCAACCTCTCCTATATGGAACTATTTATAGTTAATACCAATCCAACCTCTCCTATATGGAACTATTTAAAGTTAATACCAAGCTAACCTCTCTTATATGGAACGATGGAAGCACTGGGCCCTAGTGGTAAGAGGAGGGACTGCAGGCAGACCTGTGGATTCATTCATCCATAACAGTGCCACAGGCTGATCACCTCCATGCCACGCCCCCATTGATGAAATATTTAGTTCTAAAGTAGCCCAGACCAAGTATTAACTGCATACATTTATATACTTTTCAGATGGTCGACATTTCTCGCTTAAAACTTTTTTTTTCTCGTAAAATATTCTAATTAATTGAGATTGGATTTTTTCGATTTCCATGAGCTGTACGTCATAATCATCAATATTAAAAGAATAAAAGGCTTGAATTATTTCAGTTGTTGTGTAATGAATCTAAAATATATGACAGTTTATTTATTTTTATTACATTATGGCAAATAACGAACTTTTTCCAGATTATTCTAATTAATTGGGATGGACCTGTACACATAATTAGTGGGTCCTCAGAACCGCTGATATAGGCTCTGCCAAAATCTCCCGGAGGGGGCGTTAACATATGTGTCACGTGGTAGCGGCCGCCATGTTGGCAGGCATTTCTGCTTTGTTTACAGTCAGCGACCATCCGTGTGCGTTCTCATTTTTAAACACCAGAGGGAGTTCAACGAGCTCGTTCCTGGCCACAACACAGTGACACTGGCTCCAAAACTGTGGAATGCACTTCCCATTGCAGTCAGAACTGCAGCATCACTCCCAATCTTCCGCCGTAGCCTGAAAACCCACCTTTTCAGACTCCATCATGGCCCATAGCACTTACCCTAACCCCTTAGATAGCATTTCTGTTGGCTTAGATAGCATTTGACACAGACTTATAGCATGTTATGTAGACAGCACTATAATTGTATTGTATATAGTTATAGCACGCCATAGTACATATGTATAGCATAGTAAATATGTATAGTTTATATGTATAGTGTATGTATAGTTTCATTATATAGATATTCCACTGTTACTTTCTTAGCTTACGCATGTTTCATGATATTGATAAATGCTTTTATGTGATGTATTCCCATGCTTTTGTTCTTGCTTAAATGTAAGTCGCTCTGGATTAAGAGCGTCTGCTAAATGCCTAAATTGTAAATTGTAAATTGTGAACCAACACCAGGATGGAAAGAAAAAACGTCGGCCTCGACATACCTTGCTTACAAGGACAAGCTTAACTTTGAGGAAAAGGAGCGTTACCTCAACAACATCAAGGATATTGACGGTCTCGACCCCTATGAACACACTGACTGGACAGAGGATTCGATCTTCTACCACCACTAATGCGACTACATTTAATGCTTGTCCTTGTAAGGTATGTCGAGGCCGTCGTTTTTTCTTTCCATCCTGGTGTTGGCTCACTGTGTTGTCGCCAGGAACGAGCTCGTTGAACTCCCTCTGGTGTTTAAAAATTAGAACGCACACGGATGGTCGCTGACTGTAAACAAAGCAGAAATGCCTGCCAACATGGCGGCCGCTACCACGTGACACATATGTTAACGCCGCCTCCGGGAGGTTTTGGCAGAGCCTATAGAAACACGGTGACTTTCTGAAAACTGTCATGATTTAGAAGACATTTAGTAGAAGTGTAACTTGACACGGATCTGTTCCATAATCGTTATAAAAAAAAGAAAGATAGAAAAAAATATAACAAAAATCCAAATTTTCCCTCCTCAAAGGAGGGAAGAATATAAAGTCTCTTGTCTGGTTTTTGTCTTTTTCTTTAAATATTTTCCGTCAGAAACTGGAAGCCTTTAGTTTCCTTTGTTTTCATGTTTTTAATGTTTTTAATGTTTTTCTGTAAATACGAAAAAAAAAAGAATAAACAAAAAAACGACACCAAAAAAAGAAACGACAAAGTAAAATATAAATGGCGTCCCGTCTCGTCCAATCACGTCGTGTCTCGTCAGACCGTCCCGCCTTCCTCGACCAATCACGTCGTGTCCTGTGTGACCGTCCCGCCTTCCTCATGCATAGCTCCGCCCCCTGCAGCATAGCTCCGCCCCCTGCAGAATAGCTCCACCCCCTGCAGCATAGCTCCGCCCCCTGCAGCATAGCTCCGCCCCCTGCAGCATAGCCCCGCCCCCTGCAGCATAGCTCCGCCCCACTGCAGGCAGTCCCAAAAGTTACTCTTTTTTTTCTTTTGTGTTTTTTTTTAATCAAAATACAGATTTACAAAAAAAGCACAGAAAGAAATGAACAAAAGAAAAGTACAGTTCTCTAAAAAGAAAAAAATATAAACCCGTTAAGATTCGGTCCGTTACAGAGAGCTTGGAGATCTGTTGGGTCACTACAGAGAGCTTGGAGATCTGTTGGGTCACTAGAGGGCTTGTAGATCTGTTGGGTCACTACAGAGAGCCTGGAGATATGTTGGGTCACTACAGAGGGCTTGGAGATCTGTTGGGTCACTAGAGGGCTTGTAGATCTGTTGGGTCACTACAGAGAGCTTGTATATCTGTTGGGTCACTACAGAGAGCTTGTAGATCTGTTGGGTCACTACAGAGAGCTTGTAGATCTGTTGGGTCACTACAGAGGGCTTGTAGATCTGTTGTTGGGTCACTACAGAGAGCTTGTAGATCTGTTGTTGGGTCACTACAGAGAGCTTGTAGATCTGTTGAGTCACTACAGAGAGCTTGTAGATCTGTTGTTGGGTCACTACAGAGGGCTTGTAGATCTGTTGGGTCACTACAGAGGGCTTGTAGATCTGTTGTTGGGTCACTACAGAGGGCTTGAAGATCTGTTGGGTCACTACAGAGAGCTTGTAGATCTGTTGTTGGGTCAATACAGAGAGCTTGTAGATCTGTTGGGTCACTACAGAGGGCTTGTAGATCTGTTGGGTCACTACAGAGAGCTTGTAGATCTGTTGTTGGGTCTCTACAGAGGGCTTGTAGATCTGATATCTCTTTGGGTTTATCGAGCAGGAGGAAGAGGAGGACGACGGCGGCCATTTTGTTTTACGAGACACGGCGAAAAAAAACAAAAACAACAACAAAAACAAAACAACAGAAACAGGTGAAATATAAATGTCTCCAGTCCATTATTGGAGGGTCGTTGGCTTTAGCCCCTCCCCTTCCGTAGGAGGGGGGTGTAGCCCGGCCCCTGGGAGGGTGGGTGGGGGGGTCTAGGAGTTGGGGGAGGGGGTGGACGGCTTCAGAGGCGTGCTGAGGCCCTGGGCCTGAGGGAAGCGCTGGTGGTACCGGTCCAGACGAAGGTACTTCACTGTCACCAGCTTACCTGGGGGGGGGGGGGAGAGAGAGAGGGGGGGGGGGGTTGAGACCGAGAGAGTTCAAATTAATAGAAGGCACCAGAAATCCCCTCCCATGCAGTTTTTCTTCCCCTAAAACTTTTATCGAACTATTTTGGTAACTCATTATTGGCCTAATAATAATCATCTTTTTTCGACCGCGGTCGAGATCATGGATTCCACAATATTACGCCAGACTTCCCGGTCTTTCATTGCCCCCCCCAGTTTCTGCTTACTGATGCATGTGTCCCTAGCAATGACATCATGTGTCCCTAGCGATGACATGATGTGTCCCTAGCGATGACATCAGGGAACGACAGTTTTCTACCTCTGGTCTGCTTTGAGGCAGGACTCCAGAGAAGAAGGGAAGATATAACCTCATTGTCAGCTCTGTAGCAGTGGCCGACAAACTGTGTTCTTCTGGATCGGACTAGTGAAGAAACACGGGGAAGGTTGCCGTATATTAGATTAGTCGATGGGTGGACTAGTGTAGAAACACAGGGAAGGTTGCCGTATATTAGATTAGTCGATGGGTGGACTAGTGTAGAAACACAGGGAAGGTAGCCGTATATTAGATTAGTCGATGGGTGGACTAGTGTAGAAACACGGGGAAGGTTGCCGTATTTTAGATTAGTCGATGGGTGGACTAGTGTAGAAACACAGGGAAGGTTGCCGTATATTAGATTAGTCGATGGGTGGACTAGTGTAGAAACACAGGGAAGGTTGCCGTATATTAGATTAGTCGATGGGTGGACTAGTGTAGAAACACAGGGAAGGTTGCCGTATATTAGATTAGTCGATGGGTGGACTAGTGTAGAAACACAGGGAAGGTTGTAGTATATTAGATTAGTCGATGGGTGGACTAGTGTAGAAACTAGGGATGCCAAACGACTCATATTTGGCCAATCGACGAATCGAGGCCAAAAATCGACGTGTCGAACAACTTTCTTCCTTTTTTTTCTTCATTATTTTTATATATTTTTGTTGCTGCGCAGCAATTGAGGAGAACGCAACTATGCATTCCTTTAAGCAACACAACTTCTGCAGCTGCAGCCATATGTTTAGAATTTGCACAATGATCAAATCCCAATAATAAAAAATAAACTTTATTCTTTGCACAATGATCAAATCCCAATAATAAAAAATTTACTTTATTTTGTAAACAACGAAACTGAAGGAGCAGCGGCGCTATCGGCTAGCCGCTAGTCCCAACTCTCAAGTGTCTGCAGCCTGTCACGAGTAATGAACTGATACGAGACGCACGTTGTTCCGTATTTTAATGTCGGGTCGGATAATAAATACAGTATAAATGACGGCGGGATTTATTTGACAACTCTATCCTGCTTTCTTCACGAGAACTCGAGAAGAGAAGAGCGCTCACCGCTCAGAACAAAGCAGACCTGTGGCTGTCAGCTCACTTTACGGCATGTGTAGATGAGCTGGGTCTGGGAAGCTCAGAGCTGCAGCCATTGGCTCATGATACGAGCACACGACCAATGGGACAGATCATTCAGTGTTGCTAAGATACCACACACACACGCACACACCCTTGGACGATGGGGTCCACAGCGCTCTGCTCAAAGTAAACTTGCATGCAACGAGCGGCACTGACTGAGTGAAAAAATTATAATACAAATAAAAACGATTTTTCGACTCATACGTTTTGAGTCGCGGGAGGCATGAGTCGATAATCGAGTCGATTTTCAACTTTTTTCAACATCCCTAGTAGAAACACAGGGAAGGTTGCTGTATATTAGATTAGTCGATGGGTGGACTAGTGTAGAAACACAGGGAAGGTTGCTGTATATTAGATCAGTCGATGGGTGGACTAGTGTAGAAACACAGGGAAGGTTGCTGTATATTAGATCAGTCGATGGGTGGACTAGTGTAGAAACACAGGGAAGGTTGCCGTATATTAGATCAGTCGATGGGTGGACTAGTGTAGAAACACAGGGAAGGTTGCTGTATATTAGATTAGTCGATGGGTGGACTAGTGTAGAAACACAGGGAAGGTTGCTGTATATTAGATCAGTCGATGGGTGGACTAATGTAGAAACACAGGGAAGGTTGCTGTATATTAGATCAGTCGATGGGTGGACTAGTGTAGAAACACAGGGAAGGTTGCTGTATATTAGATCAGTCGATGGGTGGACTAGTGTAGAAACACAGGGAAGGTTGCTGTATATTAGATCAGTCGATGGGTGGACTAGTGTAGAAACACAGGGAAGGTTGCTGTATATTAGATCAGTCGATGGGTGGACTAGTGTAGAAACGCAGGGAAGGTTGCTGTATATTAGATTAGTCGATGGGTGGCTCTTACAATTTACAATTTAGGCATTTAGCAGATGCTCTTAATCCAGAGCGACTTACTTAAAAGCATGGGAATACATCACATAAAAGCATTTACATAAAAGCATTTATCATGAAACATGCGTAAGCTAAGAAAGTAACAGTGGAATATCTATATAATGAAACTATACATACACTATACATATAAACTATACATATTTACTACTATGCTATACATATGTACTATGGCGTGCTATGACTATATACAATACAATTATAGTGCTGTCTACATAACATGCTATAAGTCTGTGTCAAATGCTATCTAAGCCAACAGAAATGCTATCTAAGGGGTTAGGGTAAGTGCTATGGGCCATGATGGAGTCTGAAAAGGTGGGTTTTCAGACTACGGCGGAAGATTGGGAGTGATGCTGCAGTTCTGACTGCAATGGGAAGTGCATTCCACAGTTTTGGAGCCAGAAGGGAGAAGAGTTTGGGACGTGTGGAGCGTTGTCCCGGCGTTTTTAGTGAGGGTACTTCCAGCTTCCCTGCGTTGGCTGATCTGAGTGCGCGGGAGGGTCTCTTCCAAGACAGTAATTAAAACAACATGTTGTCTAGGCGGCGGTGGGTCTGCGGTAGAGCGGCCGGAGTTCGAACCCGGGCCTCCTCCAGAGTTAAAAATCTTGAAACTGTGGCGAAAATCTTTGAATTTATATAATTTCACACGGTTTTAACTCATAGCTTTACCTCTGGAGGGGGGGGGAGGTCCCTGGAACAACATATTTTCAGATGGGGCTCGGCGGCCAATTACATATAATTCTGGGGGTCCTTGACATGAAAATGTTTGAGAACCACTGACATTAGAAACATGAGCGTTTTCAGAAAACTGTCAGGATTTAGAAGGCATTTGTAGAATCGTCCTCAGGTCTAAATGGGTTTAATAGATGAATATATTAATTAATAGATGAATATATTAATTGATTAATTGTCTTACCGTCGAACCAGGATCCATGCAGAGCCTTGAAGGCTTTCCCTGAGTGCTCTGCAGACACACACTTCACATACACACAGCCCTGGAGCGCACGCACGCACACGCGCACACACACACACACACACACACACACACACACACACACACACACACACACACACACACACACACACACACACACACACACACACACACACACACACACACACACACACACACACACACACACACACACACACACACACACACACACACACACACACACACACACACACACACACCAAAGAGAGGAAATTCCACATTATATCTAGTGTCATTTGAAACATTGCTAAAGGAGTTCTTAAACGTAAAATGTAAAATGATGTTTTAGTAATCAATTAATAGCATTTCTGCACCGTCTGGTTTTTCCATACATTCATGACGTTAACAACATGGCGCACGCAGCGCACACATTCTTTTGGGGTGGAATTGGTCAAATGTGACCCGTTTCTGACTGAGGCTAAAAGTCTAGGTTTTTCATGTCATTTGACATATTGGTTGTTTAGTTTGACCAACCGGTTTTGGAGATATGGCTTATCCCATTCTGACCGGGCACCCATTTTGGTGTCAGCATCACGTTATGCTTTAGCTATTGAAAAAATAGCAGATCTACAAGCTCATATCGCGCCACCGAGTGGAGGTCTGCTATTTTTGAAAAATCGAATGAATCGAATGAATCTGATCTCAGGTCAGAATGGGTTATAGAGTAATGTCTTGCAGAGAAACAGCGAGTTGAGAAAACAGGCTTGAAAAAGGTTCACTTCTGTGGACTCTATATTGCATTGTGTGTGTGTGTGTGTGTGTGTGTGTGTTTTTGTGTGTGTGTGTGTGTCTGTGTTTATGTGTGTGTGCGTGCACCTACCTCTCTAGAGTTCTTATCCACAGCGATGTGAACGATTCCATCGTTGTCGTTGCATTTCTCCAGGATGGCCTCGTGGATGGCAAGGTGCCAGTTCTCACCCACCTCCCTGAGGGCGCGCACACATCGGACACAATTGGTGATAATTAAAGTAATGGTCTCAGCTTCCTCACTAGGAGCTTTGGGACTTTATCCTCTTTTTTATTCTCAACACCAAACAATTAATAAATGAGTCATCTGGAATTTCAAATTAGATTTTTGTTATCCATGACAATCTTTTTGTGTCCTATCCTGAAATCAACGTGTATTATTGTGCTTAAATATTGCATATTGTGTACACATTCTGTACCTGTTGTATTTTTGTATTTGTGTATATTTAAACCTGTCTTGTTTATTATTATTATTGTGACATTGGAAACTGGCTAATTGGTTTGGGCTTAGGTGGCATGAGTCACCACCCATCGTTAGAGCCAATCAGGTGCACCCCTTCCTGTATATAGGTACACACTAGGGATGCACCGAAAATTCGGCCACCGAAAATATTCGGCCGAAAATGGCTAAAACTGTATTTTCGGCCTATTCGGTTTCGGCTCAAATAAGCCGAAAAATATCACCGAATAGTACTAGTGGTCCTAAAGTTGTGAATCGATATAATTCAACTAAACTGCGGGAAAAACACAGATGTACAAGCCCAAAGTGCTGTGCATTGCGACGGGTAGATAACTTGTAGATCTGCTACTTCCAGCGCAGGAAGGGCGCATGCTTATGACGCTCTTTAAGACAGTCACTCACAACACACGCAGCACTGCAGCAGTCAGCAGACGGAATGCACAGACAGATCCGAGTCCGACACAACTTTACTGCACACATCTGTGCTTTAATCCACGCTTCCATAGCCTTTTAAATCTTATTTCCCATCCACGGGCACAAGCAAAGTGATATCAGCAGCTGCCTTCCACCCGATCTGGATGGTGGTGGTGTTGTCTGACGAGGGTAGCTACTAGCATGGGAGCTAACATTAGTTTAGCTCTGGTCCATATCGTTAGAAGGAGTCCTCCTTAATAACACTATAGTAGCCTACTTTCCATCCGTTCACCAACTAAACCCCTCACACTCGATGCGTTTACACGGGCAGACACAAAGACGAATGGGAATATCATTTGGAGCAGCTACACGTCTTTGCATCAACATGTTGCTGGTTTCCATTATAAATGAATGATAGACTATCCTTGCGTCTGCCCGTGTTTAGTTTCAGTGTTCACAAGTTCAAACCCACCTCTTGAATATTACTTTCCCCAGCTATCTCATTCCACTTTTTATTTGTTTTCTCATGTTCCCCTTGAAAAGCATCTTTAAGTACTCAGAGAAGCATTATATAAATAATATTATTATCACTATTATTATTACTACTTGTTTTATTGCCTATGATTATGTAGAAAAAAAAGCTCACTGCTCAGGTCAAATAGGCCTATTGATATGCGATTAAAATGTGATTAATTGAGATTAATTCATCACAAAGCCTCCAATTAATTAGATGTTTTTTTAATGGACCCATAAGTGTTTATTATTTAAGTTAGGTTTTGCCATAATCATGTATTTTGCCATAATCATGTATTTTGCCATAATCAGGTAGCTTTACAACAAATATGTATTCGGCTATTCGGTATTCGGTTTTCGGCCAACTGTTTCCTATATTCGGTATTCGGTTTCGGCCAAGAATTTCCCTTTTGGTGCATCCCTAGTACACACCCATTCCCTGTCACATTATTCCTGAAGAAGATCCTAAGGGATCGAAACGTTGAATCAAATAAACCAGTGGAGCTGAGTTTTTCATACCAGTGTTGCAGACTCTATTTTTTCTCGTGCACACACACACACACACACACACACACACACACACACACACACAGTGGCGCAAATCTTTGAATATATATTCTTTCAGAGCAAACATTTTTAACTCAAGCCTTTGCCTCTTTGGGGGGGGACACATGAGGTTTTTCAGAAAACTGTCAGGATTTAGAAGACATTTGTAGAATCGTCAGACAGACAGGCAGGCAGACAGACAGACAGGCAGGCAGACAGACAGACAGGCAGATACTTACATGACAGGATCGAACATGTTTCGTATCTTCAGACACGGCGTCAGGCTGTTGGGAGGAGAGTTCCTTCTATCTAGAGGGAACGCTGAACACACACACACACACACACACACACAGCTGTCAATCCCCTGTGTGTGTGTGTGTGTGTGTGTGTGTGTGTGTGTCGTCCTGAGCATGACGTTAAGCTGCCGGGAAGACTGGCATTGGACCTAGCCTTCTAGCGATGTGTCCGTCCGCTGTCAGAACAACAGTGGGTGGATTTTGGGCCCATGGGATTAGCCACGCTATACCGGGAACGATATGACACCGGGTGGCGATGCAGGAGTTTCCTCTGGTGGTCCAGCCTGAGACATTATACCCGCGGACTGGTTGTTGGGAGGGGGTTTTGAACTTAGGATCCATGCCTACACTACTTGTGCCCATGGAATGCTGGGTGACATGCTTGTTGTATCGCGACATATTCCTTGATTTTGTGGATGTAACTTTGCTGCACCTGAACTATTTATGTCCTTGTATGCAATTTCCTCTGTGTGGATAAATTGTTAAAATGTGCGTGTGTGTGTGTGTGTGTGTGCCCACGTCGTCCTCACCTTTGCCCTGCCACACTTTGGATGGGATGATTGACAGCTTGTCGCTCAGGTTGATTGACGGCTGGATCCAGCGCCACACCAGGAAGTCGGCTCCTCCGATTCGCTGCGTCTCCGTGCGGAGGCGGGACTCGTTGGCCGACAGGAAGTTCACCGCCCGGTCCCAAACTCGCCTCATCTTCCTCCTGGTGGCCAAACCAGGAACAACACGCACTTGTGGCATTTCTTTATCTCTGGGACCCCGATTTATATTGTAAAATCAAAGTTAACCCATTTTGACCGGGCACCCATTTTGGTGTCAGCATCATGTTATGCTTTAGCTATTTAAAAATATCAGATCTACAAGCTCATATCGCGCCACCGAGTGGCGCGATACGAGCTTGTAGGTCTGCTATTTTTTTAAACATCGAAGAACGACTGACATTTTTTTGAATCTGATCTCAGGTCAGAATGGGTTAATCAGACCAGTGTGTGTCCAGTGGAAAACCTCGTATGAATCTGATCTCAGGTCAGAATGGGTTAATTTAACTCTGAGAGTGTACAAATGTAGAGGGAAATTGGTATACCCATAGTATGTACACTCTCAGAGTTAGACCCATAAGGGTCCATTTGGTTCCTAACTATATCATTTAGCTAAAGACCCCCTGGAACTCCCTTAACCCATTCTGAACGGGCACCCATTTTGGTGTCAGCATCATGTTGTGCTTTAGCTATTTAAAAATAGCAGATCTACAAGCTCATATCGCGCCACCGAGTGGCGCGATACGAGCTTGTAGGTCTGCTGTTTTTGAAAAATCGAAGACACTTTTAGAATCTGATCTCAGGTCAGAATGGGTTAATAATGAAACTGTCAGGATGTAATAAGACATTTTTAGAATCTGATCTCAGGTCAGAATCGGTTAAGGACCCCTGGGGGTCCCCTATCCTATGGAATCCAAATGACTGAAATCCGGGGGGGCTCTAGTCCAGGTGTGATGCCATACCTGTCCTGTGGGGGGGCTCTAGTCCAGGTGTGATGCCATACCTGTCCTGTGGGGGGGCTATAGTTCAGGTGTGATGCCATACCTGTCCTGTGGGGGGGGCTGTAGTTCAGGTGTGATGCCATACCTGTCCTGTGGGGGGGCTGTAGTTCAGGTGTGATGCCATACCTGTCCTGTGGGGGGGCTCTAGTTGAGGTGTGATGCCATACCTGTCCTGTGGGGGGGCTGTAGTTCAGGTGTGATGCCGTACCTGTCCTGTGGGGGGGGCTCTAGTTGAGGTGTGATGCCGTACCTGTCCTGTGGGGGGGCTCTAGTCCAGGTGTGATGCCATACCTGTCCTGTGGGGGGGCTCTAGTTGAGGTGTGATGCCGTACCTGTCCTGTGGGGGGGCTCTAGTCCAGGTGTGATGCCATACCTGTCCTGTGGGGGGGCTCTAGGTCAGGTGTGATGCCATACCTGTCCTGTGGGGGGGCTCTAGTTGAGGTGTGATGCCGTACCTGTCCTGTGGGGGGGCTCTAGTCCAGGTGTGATGCCATACCTGTCCTGTGGGGGGGCTCTAGTCCAGGTGTGATGCCATACCTGTCCTGTGGGGGGGCTCTAGTTCAGGTGTGATGCCATACCTGTCCTGTGGGGGGGCTCTAGTTCAGGTGTGATGCCATACCTGTCCTGTGGGGGGGGCTCTAGTTCAGGTGTGATGCCATACCTGTCCTGTGGGGGGGCTCTAGTTCAGGTGTGATGCCATACCTGTCCTGTGGGGTTAGGGTGTGATGCCATACCTGTCCTGTGGGGGCACCAGTGAGTCTCTGACGTGGGGGATGGGCAGGTAGGGCTGGAGGTCCTTGTTCTCCTGACACGCCTCGCTGTGACTCCGCAACACATCTATGCGCGCGCACACACACACGCACGCACGCACGCACGCACGCACGCACGCACGCACGCACACACACACACACACACACACACACACACACACACACACACACACACACACACACACACACACACACTTAGTCTAGCACAGATGAACATGGTGCCGTCCATCTCTGCAAAGTTTGCCGTGACTTCCCCAGCACTGCCGACCACACGGTGTGTTCAGGTCAGTACCCCCTCTGACCACACGGTGTGTTCAGGTCAGTACCCCCTCTGACCACACGGTGTGTTCAGGTCAGTACCCCCTCTGACCACACGGTGTGTTCAGGTCAGTACCCCCTCTGACCACACGGTGTGTTCAGGTCAGTACCCCCTCTGACCACACGGTGTGTTCAGGTCAGTACCCCCTCTGACCACACGGTGTGTTCAGGTCAGTACCCCCTCTGACCACACGGTGTGTTCAGGTCAGTACCCCCTCTGACCACACGGTGTGTTCAGGTCAGTACCCCCTCTGACCACACGGTGTGTTCAGGTCAGTACCCCCTACGATGCTCCGCCAGCTGGTGGAGGGTCTGTTTTCGGGACGCGACAACGTTGTACCGCGAGGTGAACCTCGCAGAACGTCGTGCACACATTAACATGGCTGCCAAGTGTCAACAATGGACCTTTCAGTAAGTGTGTTCTTAGCATGTTCTTAGCGTGTTCTTACCAACGATCCTCTCCACCATGTCATACATGTTCTTAGCGTGTTCTTAGCGTGTTCTTAGCGTGTTATTACCAATGATCCTCTCCACCATGTCATACATGTTCTTAGCGTGTTCTTAGCATGTTATTACCAATGATCCTCTCCACCATGTCATACATGTTCTTAGCGTGTTCTTACCAATGATCCTCTCCACCATGTCATACATGTTATTAGCGTGTTCTTACCAATGATCCTCTCCACCATGTCATACATGTTCTTAGCATGTTCTTAGTGTGTTCTTAGCGTATTCTTAGCATGTTATTACCAATGATCCTCTCCACCATGTCATACATGTTCTTAGCGTGTTCTTACCAACGATCCTCTCCACCATGTCATACATGTTCTTAGCGTGTTCTTAGCGTGTTCTTAGCAATGATCCTCTCCACCATGTCATACATGTTCTTAGCGTGTCCTTACCAATGATCCTCTCCACCATGTCATACATGTTCTTAGCGTGTCCTTACCAATGATCCTCTCCACCATGTCATACATGTTCCGTGTCTCCTCCTCTTCTCTCCTCCAGCGATACTTCATGTAGAACACTAGCGCCGCCAGGAGGCCGATCACTGCATAGCGCGCACGCACACACACACACACACACACACACACACACACACACACACACACACACACACACACACACACACACACACACACACACACACACACACACACACACACACACACACAATGAGTGCCATCTGGTGGACATACGTGGTAGTGCTTGGGTGCCACGTGAGAAGCAATTCCACTATGATGCATGTTTGGTTTTGTCGCCATCTTGGACGCTAAAGGTTTTGTGACATTACTTTCCATTTATTTTTAATTTGAGGTTTTATGACCTCAATTACACCCCAAAAAACCTGAACTTTGTACATTCAGTGGATTTTCTGTGGTCTGGAGTTTTCTCTGGGGTTTGGAAGCCTTTTGAGCTGCAATGAAAACAGGCAAAACTGTGAAGACAGTGACATCTGCTGGCAAATCCCATTGACTTGTATGGAATCAGAGTTTTTTTGGGTGCAATTGAGCCCTGTCACAATTCCTTTAACTCCTTTAGCGCCATCTAGTGTTATCATGCGCACGCTGCCGAAATGCCGCCCGTCCGCCCTGACTCTGCGGAGCTCGTTTCCCTTCTGGGTTATTCAGGAAGGTGGGGGCCATTGGGAGGATCACAACACCACTGACATTAGCTCACAGCCTTTAGCTAGCAGTAAAACCAGCTACATTAGCTCACAGCCTTTAGCTAGCAGTACAACCAGCTACATTAGCTCACAGCCTTTAGCTAGCAGTACAACCAGCTACATTAGCTCACAGCCTTTAGCTAGCAGTACAACCAGCTACATTAACTCACAGCCTTTAGCTAGCAGAACAACCAGTTACATTAGCTCACAGCCTTTAGCTAGCAGTAAAACCAGCTACATTAGCTCACAGTCTTTAGCTAGCAGTAAAACCAGCTACATTAGCTCACAGTCTTTAGCTAGCAGTACAACCAGCTACATTAGCTCACAGCCTTTAGCTAGCAGTACAACCAGCTACATTAGCTCACAGCCTTTAGCTAGTAGTACAACCAGCTACATTTTCTCAGCGATGCGGTAGAAACTCACAAATGATTTAGGATCGTCGGGGTGCGCAGCGGCTCACCATGGACAGCTCTCTAACCTAACGGAGCTGGATTTAAAAATCCCATAGCCGGTGGAGATGGAGGCTCTCCATAGTAACCGGAGCAATGCTAAAAGGTAAACAGACGGACGGCTCGTTCATATATGGATTAAACGGTTGTCTACGAACATACGCGTAGATAGCACCAGTAGGTACCGTTAGCCTAGCTACGTTTATGAACGTAGATGGAACAGAAAAGGTTAAGGGTCAGAGTTTAAAGGTCAGGTACCTGCCAGGATGAGCGCCACCCGGTGGACGACGGTGAAGAAGGCTCGTCTCAGACGACACAGGAAGGACATGTTGGGATGGAGAGACTCCAGGAAGACTATGTCCTCGATGGCTGCCACCTGCTGACCGGGAGGCCCCGTTAACCTGTGAATACATGTTTACATTATAACACACTGCCCCTAGTGGCCGGGAGGTCCTGTTAATACAACGTTTACATTATAACACACTGCCCCTAGTGGCTGGAGGTCCTGTTAATACGTTTACATTATAACACACTGCCCCTAGTGGTCTGGAGTCTATCCAGTTTAGGGATGGCCAAATGGAGACATTCCATTAACCGGTTACCGTCAGGCCTTGCCGGCTAATCAACCGTTAGGGTTAATAAGGCTAATTAACCGTTAGCCGTTAATGAATGAATCAGAAGGAAATGAAAGTGAACGTACCGGATTCCCACCACATCCTCGCCAGCCTTGATGATCCACTCTAACGACGTCAGTACGAACCCTTCGAAGGTTTCATTCTGACCCTGAGGGGTTAAAATAACACCTTTAGTTAACATTGTGACCCTGAGGGGTTAAATAACACCTTTAGTTAACATTGTGACCCTGAGGGGTTAAAATAACACCTTTAGTTAACATTGTGACCCTGAGGGGTCACTGTGTGAAAAGAGGAGTTAACGGGAAATTCTGGGCACTGTATTTTGCCCGTAAACCTCGTGTTTAGCAGCATATACAGTAACATACGGTAATATACAGGTGTGATGGTACAATTCGGGAGTTTACCGGAGTTTGTTGGAAAGTTTAACGGGAGTTTCCTGTAATATACACATCCGTATTCCAACAAACCCCTCCGACCCTTTATTCATATTAACCCTTAATGTACCAGGTTATTCATATTAACCCTTAATGTACCAGGTTATTCATATTAACCCTTAATGTACCAGGTTATTCATATTAACCCTTAATGTACCAGGTTATTCATATTAACCCTTAATGTACCAGGTTATTCATATTAACCCTTGACGTACCAGGTTATTCATATTAACCCTTAATGTACCAGGTTATTCATATTAACCCTTAATGTACCAGGTTATTCATATTAACCCTTAATGTACCAGGTTATTCATATTAACCCTTAACGTACCAGGTTATTCATATTAACCCTTAACGTACCAGGTTATTCATATTAACCCTTAACGTACCAGGTTATTCATATTAACCCTTAACGTACCAGGTTATTCATATTAACCCTTAACGTACCAGGTTATTCATATTAACCCTTAATGTACCAGGTTATTCATATTAACCCTTAATGTACCAGGTTATTCATATTAACCCTTGACATACCGTTAGGTATGCAGATGCCTCTGTGATGGACAGAGTCCTGTTGGGAAGCTTCTGGTCTTCTGAAGGGCCACACTCATGCTCACCTGAAAGGGTTAAAACATACAATATATGACATAAAGTTCCAATGCTGCCCTATTCATACTCTGACCTGAGATCAGATTCATACGAGGTTTGCGCCGGACACACACTGGTCTGATGAACCCATTCTGACCTGAGATCAGATTCTAGAAATGTCAGTCGCTCTTCGATTTTTCAAAAATAGCAGACCTACAAGCTCGTATCGCGCCACTCGGTGGCGCGATATGAGCTTGTAGATCTGCTATTTTTAAATAGCTAAAGCATAACATGATGCTAACACCAAAATGGGTGCCCGGTCAGAATGGGTTAAACCATTTAGGCCAAGGTCAAAAAAAAAGAAAAAAAAGTCTATATATATATTTGTGCCGCATTTTCACGATTTTTCTAAAATAGCAGACCTACAAGCTCATAGCACGCCACTCGGTGGCGCGCTATGAGCTTGTAGATCTGCTATTTTTCAATAGCTAAAGCATAACATAATGCTTAGTTAAAACACCAAAAGGGGTTCCCGCCCAGAACGCGTTAAGTGGTTAATGCATGTTTTATAATAATTATCAACATTTACAAAGTAAAACTGCAGTAACTGAAAGAAATGTCAATGTTTTTATTAATATTAATTACCAGCGATGCGAGCCAGGTGGTCGTGGAGGTTCAGAAGGAGCTTCAGAATGACGTCCTTCTCCACCTTGGTCTACGAAGGGTTAAAAATATAACACATACAACAAAGGGTTAAATGAAATCACACCCGCGTGAAGTGAGCGGCGCGCTAACATCAACTAACACTCATGTTGATTAGGCGATGGTAATGGTGATGTAAAACAAACGCACATTAAACGCCATTAACAATATGACGTAATGAGGCACATTATGACGTACATTTTCCCTTCATTGTCAATGGCGTTTACTAAACAAACTAAAGACGAACATTAAACCTGTGTATCAAAAATAACCTGGGAGATGGAGTCTGTCCCTGTTACAATGCCCTATAGACCCCTGGGAGATGGAGTCTGTCCCTGTTACAATGCACTATAGACCCCTGGGAGATGTAGTCTGTCCCTGTTACAATGCCCTATAGACCCCTGGGAGATGGAGTCTGTCCCTGTTACAATGCACTATAGACCCCTGGGAGATGTAGTCTGTCCCTGTTACAATGCCCTATAGACCCCTGGGAGATGGAGTCTGTCTGTTACAATGCCCTATAGACCCCTGGGAGATGGAGTCTGTCTGTTACAATGCACTATAGACCCCTGGGAGATGGAGTCTGTCTGTTACAATGCACTATAGACCCCTGGGAGATGGAGTCTGTCCCTGTTACAATGCCCTATAGACCTCTGGGAGATGGAGTCTGTCCCTGTTACAATGCCCTATAGACCCCTGGGAGATGGAGTCTGTCCCTGTTACAATGCCCTATAGACCTCTGGGAGATGGAGTCTGTCCCTGTTACAATGCCCTATAGACCTCTGGGAGATGGAGTCTGTCTGTTACAATGCCCTATAGACCCCTGGGAGATGGAGTCTGTCTGTTACAATGCCCTATAGACCTCTGGGAGATGGAGTCTGTCTGTTACAATGCCCTATAGACCTCTGGGAGATGGAGTCTGTATAAAAGTAAAAATAAATTATCTACTTACATACGAGCTGTCGAACTCTGTCCCAAACGGATGGTTTTTTACTGCAAAGATGAAAGAAAAACAAAAACACACATTTATTTATTAGTCACCGTTCCAAATGCAAGGTTCTTTAAAGGAAACACAAAAATCACACCTGTGTGAAGTGAGGGGCGCTCTTAACATCGTACATCAACATGTGGATTAGCTCGTCCAGACATGACGTAAACTCTCCAGTCATCATTGTCAATGAGAAGTTAATCTTTGTGTAGGACATAAATAGCCCATTTGCTCAGACACGTCTATAAATGCACCAAGTCTCTGTCTGTCTGTCTGTGATAGGCCTGTCTCACAGCCCTTCCCCGCCCCCTTTTCTGAGCTAATGGTGTTGACGTGACGTCACTCCATAGACATTACATGTTAAAAGACCTACATTCAGAAGCCATAAACAACGCTTTTTCTGAAGGTAAAACTTTATTCTATTTGGTTTAGCGGTCTTAACATCTTGTTTTCTTTGTTTGTTTTGTCTTTTACATTTTAACATTTGGAAACAGCCTTAAATGGTGCAGAGAAAGCAGGTAGGGATGTAGCTCTGGTCCATAGCCTTACTCATGGACCAGAGCTAGCACCCTATCAATCTACACTAATAGCTGAATATAGGAGGGGCTAGCGTCCTATAAATCTACACTATAGCTGAATATAGGAGGGGCTAGCGCCCTATAAATCTACACTAATAGCTGAATATAGGAGGGGCTAGCGCCCTATAAATCTACACTAATAGCTGAATATAGGAGGGGCTAGCGCCCTATAAATCTACACTATAGCTGAATATAGGAGGGGCTAGCGCCCTATAAATCTACACTATAGCTGAATATAGGAGGGGCTAGTGTCCTATAAATCTACACTAATAGCTGAATATAGGAGGGGCTAGCGCCCTATAAATCTACACTATAGCTGAATATAGGAGGGGCTAGCGCCCTATAAATCTACACTATAGCTGAATATAGGAGGGGCTAGCGCCCTATAAATCTACACTATAGCTGAATATAGGAGGGGCTAGCGCCCTATAAATCTACACTATAGCTGAATATAGGAGGGGCTAGCGCCCTATAAATCTACACTATAGCTGAATATAGGAGGGGCTAGCGCCCTATAAATCTACACCAATAGCTGAATATAGGAGGGGCTAGCGCCCTATAAATCTACACTAATAGCTGAATATAGGAGGGGCTAGCGCCCTATAAATCTACACTAATAGCTGAATATAGGAGGGGCTAGCGCCCTATAAATCTACACTATAGCTGAATATAGGAGGGGCTAACGCCCTATAAATCTACACTATAGCTGAATATAGGAGGGGCTAGCGCCCTATAAATCTACACTATAGCTGAATATAGGAGGGGCTAGCGCCCTATAAATCTACACTATAGCTGAATATAGGAGGGGCTAGCGCCCTATAAATCTACACTAATAGCTGAATATAGGAGGGGCTAGCGCCCTATAAATCTACACTATAGCTGAATATACGAGGGGCTAGCGCCCTATAAATCTACACTATAGCTGAATATAGGAGGGGCTAGCGCCCTATAAATCTACACTATAGCTGAATATAGGAGGGGCTAGCGCCCTATAAATCTACACTATAGCTGAATATAGGAGGGGCTAGCGCCCTATAAATCTACACTATAGCTGAATATAGGAGGGGCTAGCGCCCTATAAATCTACACTATAGCTGAATATAGGAGGGGCTAGCGTCCTATAAATCTACACTAATAGCTGAATATAGGAGGGGCTAGCGCCCTATAAATCTACACTATAGCTGAATATAGGAGGGGCTAGTGCCCTATAAATCTACACTAATAGCTGAATATAGGAGGGGCTAGCGCCCTATAAATCTACACTATAGCTGAATATAGGAGGGGCTAGCACCCTATAAATCTACACTAATAGCTGAATATAGGAGGGGCTAGCGCCCTATAAATCTACACTATAGCTGAATATAGGAGGGGCTAGCGCCCTATAAATCTACACTAATAGCTGAATATAGGAGGGGCTAGCGCCCTATAAATCTACACTATAGCTGAATATAGGAGGGGCTAGCGCCCTATAAATCTACACTATAGCTGAATATAGGAGGGGCTAGCGCCCTATAAATCTACACTAATAGCTGAATATAGGAGGGGCTTGCGCCCCTCAAAAAGTGTAATTGTGACAGCCGTGTGTGTGCGTGTGCGTGAGTGTGTGTACTCACCGATGACGTCACCGGGGGTGGCGACCCCCCCTCCCCCTCTCATCCGCAGGTAGAGCAGACCCAGTAACAGGAAGAACAGACACGCCGCGCTCAGTAACAGCATGGACAGGTAATGAGCGCTCACACGCCGACTAGTGGACACCTGTGGACATTACATCACATGCTGTTATAGAGACACGCCCCCAAGTGGACACCTGTGGACATTATGCCTGTGTGTGTGTGTGTGTGTGTGTGTGTGTGTGTGTGTGTGTGTGTGCACAGTGCACACGTGTCTGTGTGTTGCACCGTTTTTTTCCATGTTGTATTTCACCCTATTCTGTGTTTCTGACGCGTGTTGAACGCACCATCAGAAAAGGACGAAAAAAGGTCTCTAAAACATTCAGTGCAGCGCGCTGCAGAGCGAGCACACACCAAGGTTATAATAGTTTTGGTTTTTTCATTATAGTTTAGTTTTAGTTAGTTTTGACTAGTTCTTTTCTAATTCAGTTAGTTTTAGTTCGTTTTTAGAGCAGGTTTGCTAGTTTTTATTTAGTTTTTATTTTGTTGAAATGCTTAGTTTTAGTTTAGTTATAGTTTTAGTTTTAGTTTTGTTTTCGTACTTTGGTTTATTTGTCAGGTATAGGATTCAAAAAGATCAATAAGTATTGTGTAATAAAACCTAAAAGATATACCATTTAAAAATATAAACTCTAAAAGTTCAGAAACGTAACTTTGGTCCTTTATTTCTCCACTTTGATGATACCATTTGGTATTGTGTTTTATATCATATTAATCGTTGATCGTTGTCACCTGTACAACGAGGTATAGTCTGTATAGATTGTAAGAATCGGGCATTCGCGGAATGAGCAACACAGCAAAACGTGTGGGTAGCGCCCCAAAAAAATGTGCCAAAATTGCAAATGGTTGGTATACCAACCCTTGCTTTGAGTTGCTTAGTGGATTGCACTCTCCCACAGTAATAAGGAAAAAACAACACTTGGTTCTGTTGGTTGCATGTAGCCATGTACAGCACATGCACTCGTACAGCACGCCCAAGCTGATCCCACAAGTGTTCAATTGGGTTGAGGTCTAGACTCACAGCATTTCCACTCCTACATTTTGGAGGTACTCTGTGATCCTGGCTCTACGGGGCGAGCGTTGGCATCCTGGAGGATGGCGTTAGGTCCAAGATTCTGAAGATATGGGATCGCCACTGGCTTCAGAATCTCACTGCATTGAGATTGCCTTTAATGATGACAAGTTCTGTCTTGCCCGTGAGAGAGATACTGTTCCATACCAAACCAAGCTGTTGTGGCAAGGGTGAATAAATACCAACCACTTGCCATTTTGGCAAATGTTTTGGCAAATGTGTGCTACCCACACATTTAGCTGTGTTGCTCATTCCACAAATGCCTGATCCTTATATAATAGGCCTATACCCTTCCGAAGTGCTCCGCATATTTTACTATCATCCTTTTCCACAAGGCACTTCCTTGCGTCTCTCTCCCATATTGGACTGTCTCTTTCTTCCAACTTTTCCTGGCAGTGTCCGAGCACGAAAATAGCGTTTGTTCACCACCAAGTGTCACTGTTGTTCAGCCTAACACACAGACACACACAGGCCAGGGAGGAGGGCTTACAGTACAGTACAGTACAGTACAGTACAGTACAGTACAGTACAGTACAGTACAGTACAGTACAGTACAGTACAGTACAGTACAGTACAGTACAGTACAGTACAGTACAGTACAGTACAGTACAGTACAGTACAGTACAGTACCACTCACTTAAGACGGGTTTGATTTTCCAAGTAACATGCAGTCAGTTTCAGGCAGTGCAGAATGTAAACAAGCAACGTAAAGTGTGGCTACATGCTGCCGTACGGTGCTGAAAACAGCCGTAAAACTTCTTGGAGAAATGAGGAAATTAATCAAATTAATTTAAAAGGTTTATATTATGAATTTCCGAAATGCATATAAATATTGATAAAAACTATAACTAAGGGTATTTTTTCTATAATTTCAGTTAGTTTTGTGAACACACAATACAGTTTCAGTTTAGTTATCGTTTTTAATTTATTTTTAGTTTTTATTTAGTTTCAGTTAACTAAAATGTTTTTTTAATTCTAGTTTTCGTTTTTTAGTTAGTTTTAGTTAACTATTATAACCTTGGCGCACACACACACACACACACACACACACACACACACACACACACACACACACACACACACACACACACAGTCAGTGAACAGACGCTACCGTACGACGGTGCAGAGTAGACGCGTTGAGACAACAAACAGACTATGAAGAGCCCCCGCGACTAACAGAAGTGAGCCCCATTCATTTTGACCTGAGATCAGATTCTAATAAAAATGTGTTCTACATCCTGACAGTTTCCTGAAAAAAATGTTTCAATGTCAGTGGTGCTCAAACATTTTCATGTCAAGGACCCCCACAAATGTGTAATATGTAATTGGCCGCCGACCCCCATCTGAAAATATGTAGTTTCAGTGACTCCCCAGAAGCAAAGATTTGAGTTAAAAACGTTTTTGGGCCACATTTTCACGATTTTTCAAAAATAGCAGATCTACAAGCTCGTAGCGCGGCACTCCGTGCTAGATCTGCTATTTTTCAATAGCTAGAGTACAACATAATGCTTTTACAAGTACCAAAAGGGGTTCCCGCCCAGAATGGCTATTAAACAAGAGGAGCAACACCTTTAGCTTCATAAAATCGCTGTCCAAGCTTTGTCTGTTGATGACTTTTCACTGTAGCGCTGTGAAAAGGCCTCAGTGATGACATTCACATGGTAAATGGTAAATGGTGCATTTATATAGCGCCTTTATCCAAGGCGCTTTACATAGATTGTGCATTGCATTCACCCATTCACACACACATTCATACACCGATGGCAGAGGAAACCATGCAAGGCACCAACCAGCACATCGGGAGCAATTAGGGGTTCAGTGTCTTGCTCAAGGACACTTCGACACTAACTCTGGGGGAGCCCACAGGGTTCGAACTGACAACCTTACGGTTACCATCCAGGCACTCTACCCCTGAGCCACCGCCGCCCACATGCCTAGTATGTGTGCGTCTGTGTGTGTGTGTGTGTGTGTGTGTGTGTGTGTGTGTGTGTGTGTGTGTGTGCGTGCGTGCGAGTGTGTGTGTGTGCGTGTGCGTGTCGACCTCTCACCTCCTCTCGTTTGAACTGCTGTAGCAGCTCGTCCTCGGGACCGTGGGACATCTTGCGGTGTTTGGGCGCCACCTTCAGGCCGTGGTGGTTGGGCCGCGGGTAGGACAGGGTGCTGCTGTAGGGGGCTGCTGGGACAGACAGGGTGGGGACAGACAGGGTGGGGACAGACAGGGTGGGGACAGACAGGGTGGGGACAGACAGGGTGGGGACAGACAGGGGACAGACAGGGTGGGGACAGACAGGGTGGGGACAGACAGGGTGGGGACATATCATTTAGTTTTGACCAGTTTTTGTACTGTTGCCGTCATGGCCTTACCTTTCTTTTCAAAATGAGTTAATAGCACAGGCAGACTCTTCACATACTAGAGCATGTCTGAAATAAATGTCAGTGCCAGTATAGTAGCCAGTACAGTAGCCAGTACAGTAGCCAGTACAGTAGCCAGTATAGTAGCCCAGTATAGTAGCCCAGTATAGTAGCCCAGTATGCCAGAACTTTCACCGTCTTCTCTTCGTCTCAAAATGGCTGTGCTACAAATCACTAGTAGCAAAGGTGTTCAAAACACCTCTTCAAAAGCTTCTGTCCATACATGTACATCTTAGTACGGTATAGCGCCCCTACAGAGCTGTGTGACGTGTGCACAATATTTTGTTTTATTAAATATGCCATTAATAACTTATGCTATAACACCTTTGATACCCATAAAACTATCCTCTCTGTGCCTACGGATCCCTATCGCTGGAGCCAGAGTTCCGTGCGCTCACATCACAAGTTTATGCAGTGTGCGTGAAGTCAAAGCCGGCACGGGAGACTCCCTATGCCTCCCACATGTTCGCTCACTTCGTATGAGGCGTCGGGGATTGAGGGATACAGGGGAAGATATATAAAAACACTCGCAACTTTTAATCTATGGCTTTTATGAGGCCGAGATGTATAGCTGCTCTTCCACTTGGATGTGCACTGCGCGAACTCTCGTGAAGAGATAGCACCACCTCAGACTGGTGGTCAGGTCATAGCATACAATTATACCATTGTTACGCCTGCATGAACCCGTATAGAATACCAGGACGCAAGGGGTTAACCCATTTTAGACAGGAACCCATTTTGGTGTCGGCATCATGTTATGCTTTAGCTATTTAAAAATAGCAGATCTACAAGCTCATATCGCGCCACCGAGTGGCGCGATACGAGCTTGTAGGTCTGCTATTTTTGAAAAACATTTTTAGAATCTGATCTCAGGTCAGAATGGGTTAATCAGACACAGTGTGTGTCCGGCGGAAACCTTGTATGAATCTGATCTCAGGTCAGAATGGGTTAAATGTTAGAATACAGTATACACGCGTGGCCAATGTGCTTCAAGCGGCTCCACTGAGACGTTGAAATATAAAAATATATATATATAAATATAAATATAGCCTCTTTGACCTCTTTGGACGGGCAGAGTATGCGAGCCTCCCCAGCCTGTCCTCCCTTTCTCCGTCCATAGGAAGGACTGAGGGAGGCGGCGAGCTGCTCTCATTATCATCAAAAAGGAGAAGGACTGAGGGAGGCGGCGAGCTGCTCTCATTATCATCAAAAAGGAGAAGGACTGAGGGAGGCGGCGAGCTGCTCTCATTATCATCAAAAAGGAGAAGGACTGAGGGAGGCGGCGAGCTGCTCTCATTATCATCAAAAAGGAGAAGGACTGAGGGAGGCGGCGAGCTGCTCTCATTATCATCAAAAAGGAGAAGGACTGAGGGAGGCGGCGAGCTGCTCTCATTATCATCAAAAAGGAGAAGGACTGAGGGAGGCGGCGAGCTGCTCTCATTATCATCAAAAATAACCATTCCTGTACTTGTGGATCGGGGCGTGCCGCCCGGATCCCCATACCTCGCCGTCTGCCTCCCCCCCCCGCTCGGGGAAAGATAAAACACCGGCAGGCTGTCGCTAAGAATTAAGTTGTTAAAGCATAAATAACATGCATTTTAAAACTGCTTTTAATATTTAATATCATATTGTCTATGTCCCTCAAAGTTATTTCTAATGGTTTGAGCCTCAATCACCACTCTGATATAACCAGGCCTTGTCATTTCTTTCTGGACTTTGAAAGCAGTTTTAGCTGCAGTACCACAATGTCCTGAGGTGGTGGGGGGTGCTGATATGCAGATTATTTAATATTTGAGTCATTATAATACTGATGCTAGATAAAACCAGGCTTGTTTCCATGCCATGCCAGCTTGGAAAATCAACAATGGTGGACATTGTAAACAAAGTGGAAATGCAAATTTGGAACTGAAGACTGAAGAAGAGGAGGAATTATACAAAGTAGGGTGACATTGGTGACATCACGATGAGGCCAAAATCAGTCGAGCTGTTCCTGAGAGCAATTTCCATTAAAACACCCACATGACATGAAGGCCTGATTGTTCAAAATTGGTTATTTGTGGGGATAGAAAACACACATGGGAGCCCCAAAAACACAAAAGAAATTGAAAAAGTTGAATTTTATGTTATAGGTCCTTTAACCCATTCTGAACGGGCACCCATTTTGGTGTCAGCATGCATGTTATGCTTTAGCTATTTAAAAATAGCAGATCTACAAGCTCATATCGCGCCACCGAGTGGCGCGATACGAGCTTGTAGGTCTGCTATTTTTGAAAAATCAAAGAGCGACTGACATTTTTAGAATCTGATCTCAGGTCAGAATGGGTTCATCAGACCAGTGTGTGTCCGGCGGGAAACCTCGTATGAATCTGATCTCAGGTCAGAATGGGTAAAATCAAACTAAACGTACCCCACGGAGTGACAGGAGAAACACGGACAACGGATATATACTGTATTATTATTGGCTGATCAATAACACGGTATTGAGGCCATCGTAGAACCGTAGATCACACTGAAGGTGTTTAGGGTTAAACGCCCCGTCCAGGCGTGCTCACAGCAAAGGGGCGAACACGTCCACCGTGGACACGCATCTGTCCAGCGTGAACGCGTAAAGGGTTCCTTAACCCATTCTGACCTGAGATCAGATTCTAAAAATGTCTATTACATCCTGACAGTTTCATTATTAACCCATTCTGACCTGAGATCAGATTCTAAAAAAGGTCTGTTTGAAAATGACAGTTTTCTCCTTTTTCTTTGGGGTGAAAATTCAATGTGTTTAAACTCTTTTATGTCATACTTGTGGGGTTTATTTAAGAGAAGCTGTTAATGTTAATTATTCTTTTTCAAACTCAGTATTTAAATAATAAAAAAATTACAGTTTTCTGAAAATGTCAGTCATTCTTCGATTTTTCAAAAATAGCAGACCTACAAGCTCGTAGACCTATGAGCTTGTAGATCTGCAATTTTTCAATAGCTAAAAGGGGTTCCCGCGCAGAATGGGTTAAGGTCGTTTCTGGGTTACTACAGTTCATTACTAGCAAAGGTCAAACTGGGATGTCTGCTGCTATAGGAGCAGTGTTGTTTTTGTCGACTAAAACTAAGACGAATAATGTTTGTCGTCGACTACCCTTTTTTCACTGACGAAAACTAAATGGAAACTAAATGAAAACGGAGCTATGATGACTAAAACTAAGACTTAAATGTATTGACAATTTTGTCAACAGATTAAAAACTAGACTAAAATATTAGGAAGGGACTATAGTGGACAAGAGATTGGTTGTATGCTGAAAATAGCAGATCTACAAGCTCAGGAGCTTGTAGATCTGCTAACATTATGCCTGTGTGTGTGTGTGTGTGTGTGTGTGTGTGTGTGTGTGTGTGTGTGTGTGTGTGTGTGTGTGTGTGTGTGTGTGTGTGTGTGTGTGTGTGTGTGTGGGTGGTAGGGCTGTCCCCGACTAAGGATTTGTATAGTCGACTGATAGATGAATACATTTGCTGTTAGTCGACTAATAAAAAAAATAAATATATATATATATATATATAATATAAAAATACAATATTTACAAAAATATACAAAAATATTGTATTATTCCACTAGGTCTGTGGGGGACATAAACACATTTGAACATTCAGACTGTTCAAATCTCCAATGTGCATGTGGAGTGTGTCTGCCTGTGTGGCAATGTGCCACTGCCTGTGACTTGAATCGCACAGTGCGCTGGCCTGACAGACTCCAGGTTTTGGTGAACAACTGAGAGGCTTTTCATTAGCCAGATTGAGCACAGCAGGTGAGATTGAGATTCTGGAGTCTATCAGGCCAGCGCACTGTGCTCAGTCGACTAAAGGCTCATACATAGTCTGGTTTTACGGTGGTGAGGTGACCACCGAACTACAACATGACGTCACGCGCCGCGGTGAAGAGCAAACCACCGCCACCGCTCCAGCCCTTCTCCCTGTTTTTACTCACCACCGCTCAATGTTATTTCAGCTCCGGTGGTCAGCTCACCACCGGAGCGGTGGTCACCTCACCACCGAAAATCCAGACTATGAATAGGCCTTAAGAGGTGGTCAGTCGACTGAGACCCGTTCCGATCGATTAGTCGACTATTCGACTAATCGAGGTCAGCCCTAGTGTGTGTGTGTGTGTGTGTGTGTGTGTGTGTGTGTGTGTGTGTGTGTGTGTGTGTGTGTGTGTGTGTGTGGTGAGGTCAGGGTGAGCGGTGACACCCACCGCTGGCGGCCGGGTGCAGCGGGGGGGCCTGCAGGGTGCTGTTGTTGTGGTTGTAGGGTGCAGTGGCGGGGTGCTGCTGGGAGAGGGCGCTGTAGCTGGAGAAGCGAGGTCTCAGGCCGATGCTGAACCGCCCGCTGGCGCCCCCGTGAGGTAGGCCTGTGTGTCACACACACCCACACACACACACACAGTCACACACACACAGCGTTACAACATTTACGTTGGAGATTCATTAATCATCACACAAATATAATAAGGGCCTTTCTCGGCCCCGCCCCTCTCCCACTGTTTATATTGTGTTTAGTTTCCAAGATGGCCGCCACAGCGCCAGGAGGGGGTGGGGCGGAGGTGAGCGGGGTGGGGTTGACCCTATGCCCTTAACTGCATTCACACATGCAAGACACCTGTCTTGTGTCTGTGTTTAACCCATTTTAGGAGGGAACCACTTTTGGTGTTAGCATCATGTTATGCTTTAGCTATTGAAAAATAGCAGATCTACAAGCTCATAGCGCGCCACCGAGTGGCGCGCTACGAGCTTGTAGGTCTGCTATTTTTGAAAAATCGAAGAACGACTGACATAGAAACATAGGCTTTTTCAGAAAACTGTCAGGATGTAGAAGACATTTATAGAATCTGATCTCAGGTCAGAATGGGTTAATGGCCGCTCCAATGCATTTCCAATGGAAGCCGCCCATATGGTTTGACCAAACATTTTGTTTGATGGGGGGGGGGGGGGGGGGGTCAGAACACATCCATCAAAGCTGTGTTCAGACACAAGGCTGAGTGTCTTGAATGCAGCCCAGTCAGGGCATATGTCGACCCCGCCCCCGCTCACCTCCGCCCCACCCCCTCCTGGCGCTGCGGCGGCCATCTTGGAAACTAAACACAATATAAACAATGGGAGAGGGGCCGAGAAATTTACAAAATAGCGGAAACAGCAGATCTACAAGCTTGTGGTAAGCTTGTAGATCTGCTATTTTTTTAAAGGGCCTCCTATATTCAGCTATTAGTGCATATATTCGTCTTAAACAAACATTAAATACGATGATAAGAGCACCCCTCACTTCACACGGGTGTGATTTTTTTAAAGATATTTGAAAATGTACCGAAATTTTTCATGATGGACACGATAACAAAAACAATCAGGGGGGGGGAGGGGCTAGCGCCACTCAAAAATAAATAAGATTATCTAAAATTATAACGTTGACATAGGAGGAGCTTACCGTGAGAAGCGTCACCGTCTGCATCGTCCATGTGCTTCTGATGGCACGCGCACACACACACACACACACACACACACACACACAAGCACACACACACAAACACACAGAAGAGTTCAGTTTGACAGCAATGTGGTTATACTCATATATAGCAAAATAGCATACATATAGCACTATACATCGTGTACCTATACCTTTACCCTTTACAGGCGTTGACACTAAAGGTGCGTTCAGAATTTAATTTAAATATTCGCCTCGATTTGCTGCACTAGGTCGCACCGCGCCCGTTTGTGGTGCTCGCACAACTTCACGTCTTTGCGCTGTATGTAATCACGTCGCTCTAACCATCCAAGTCTGATCACAGGGTTGCCCACCTGCCCCTGGCAGCTAAATAAAACACTAAGGGTTGCCCACCTGCCCCTGGCAGCTAAATAAAACACTAAGGGTTGCCCACCTGCCCCTGGCAGCTAAATAAAACACTAAGGGTTGCCCACCTGCCCCTGGCAGCTAAATAAAACACTAAGGGTTGCCCACCAGCCCCTGGCAGCTAAATAAAACACTAAGGGTTGCCCACCAGCCCCTGGCAGCTAAATAAAACACTAAGGGTTGCCCGCCTGCCCCCTGGCAGCGAAATAAAACACTAAGGGTTGCCCGCCTGCCCCCTGGCAGCTAAATAAAACACTAAGGGTTGCCCACCTGCCCCTGGCAGCTAAATAAAACACTAAGGGTTGCCCACCTGCCCCTGGCAGCTAAATAAAACACTAAGGGTTGCCCGCCTGCCCCTGGCAGCTAAATAAAACACTAAGGGTTGCCCACCTGCCCCTGTCAGCTAAATAAAACACTAAGGGTTGCCCACCTGCCCCTGGCAGCTAAATAAAACACTAAGGGTTGCCCGCCTGCCCCTGGCAGCTAAATAAAACACTAAGGGTTGCCCACCTGCCCCTGGCAGCTAAATAAAACACTAAGGGTTGCCCACCTGCCCCTGGCAGCTAAATAAAACACTAAGGGTTGCCCACCTGCCCCTGGCAGCTAAATAAAACACTAAGGGTTGCCCACCTGCCCCTGGCAGCTAAATAAAACACTAAGGGTTGCCCACCTGCCCCTGTCAGCTAAATAAAACACTAAGGGTTGCCCACCTGCCCCTGGCAGCTAAATAAAACACTAAGGGTTGCCCGCCTGCCCCTGGCAGCTAAATAAAACACTAAGGGTTGCCCACCTGCCCCTGGCAGCTAAATAAAACACTAAGGGTTGCCCACCTGCCCCTGGCAGCTAAATAAAACACTAAGGGTTGCCCACCTGCCCCTGGCAGCTAAATAAAACACTAAGGGTTGCCCACCTGCCCCTGGCAGCTAAATAAAACACTAAGGGTTGCCCACCTGCCCCTGTCAGCTAAATAAAACACTAAGGGTTGCCCACCTGCCCCTGGCAGCTAAATAAAACACTAAGGGTTGCCCGCCTGCCCCTGGCAGCTAAATAAAACACTAAGGGTTGCCCACATGCCCCTGGCAGCTAAATAAAACACTAAGGGTTGCCCACCTGCCCCCTGGCAGCTAAATAAAACACTAAGGGTTGCCCGCCTGCCCCTGGCAGCTAAATAAAACACTGGCCACCTCAATGTGGCCAGAGCAGCAAGTGTGAACCTATATTAGTCATGGGAGAATGTTTAGGCCTGTCACAAAGATGCAAAACCATATACTAGAATATATCTGATTGACATTTATACGACTTAAATGGTGTAAAAGATCGGTTTCTCCAGATCGGGTAAATTGATGACCACTGATACGGCCGATCACCGATCAGGGGCTGGTTAAAACTAAAACAATAGAGCACCGAAGTCTGACGTCAATATCGGTAGAGGGCGCAAATCCACGGGTTCATGTACTTTTTATTTGCATTGAAATCCCCATAGGGGGGATTTTAGATCGCCTCAGATAAGAACTGTGATTGAAAAATAAACATGTCATCCAGGCCGCTTCACTCATATATGAATATGAAAGATATGAAGCATCAACTGACGAGAAAGAGAAAACGCTATTGTTACTGCTACTGAATTAGTTACATTTCGTTCTGTATCAAATATGACTGACTGACTGTCGCAAACGATACAGAGACATCTCCCTGACAATATAACGATACAGAGACACCTCCGTGACAATATAACGATACAGAGACACCTCCCTGACAATATAACGAAACAGAGACACCTCCCTGACAATATAACGACACAGAGACACCTCCCTGACAATATAACGATACAGAGACACCTCCCTGACAATATAACGATACAGAGACACCTCCCTGACAATATAACGATACAGAGACACCTCCCTGACAATATAACGACACAGAGACACCTCCCTGACAATATAACGATACAGAGACACCTCCCTGACAATATAACGATACAGAGACACCTCCCTGACAATATAACGACACAGAGACACCTCCCCGACAATATAACGACACAGAGACACCTCCCTGACAATATAACGACACAGAGACACCTCCCCGACAATATAACGATACAGAGACACCTCCCTGACAATATAACGATACAGAGACACCTCCCCGACAATATAACGATACAGAGACACCTCCCCGACAATATAACGATACAGAGACACCTCCCTGACAATATAACGACACAGAGACACCTCCCTGACAATATAACGACACAGAGACACCTCCCTGACAATATAACGATACAGAGACACCTCCCTGACAATATAACGATACAGAGACACCTCCCTGACAATAACAGCTTGTTTATTTTTGAACAAGCGATTCCAACAAGCGATTTTAAGATGAGCCCATGTTATTCTCCATAGAGAAATTACTTCCGTGAACCGGGCAGAACCAGGGGATGAGCGAGTGATGTCAGGACGTCGGTACTCTATAGGGGGGCCTAATAATAATAATAATAATAATATCTAGAACTGCACTCTGTCGAGTGCCTACTTGCGCTTTGCAGACAAGTAGGCCATAAATGACCTACTAGTGCGCAAGCAGAGCGCGCAAGTACTGTCAACTGCTAAGAACTTTCCAATCTCTGGCTCGCAATGGTGACGTAATTTCAGTAAGTTGTACACAGGTATGTAATTTGTAAGTCGATTAGCAGTATACTGTGGTTACTTGGGTCGTTTGATGCGTATGTCCGTAGTTGCGTATGACTACGACGTGATGAAGATATGTACCAATGCCAGGGTATAACTAACTGGCTCTCAATGGTGACGTCATCAAGATATGTTTCAGTGTATACATGTATGTAATCTGACACCAATGCCATATCAAGCACAAATTAACCCATTCCGACCGGGCACCCATTTTGGTGTCAGCATCATGTCGTGCTTTAGCTATTTAAAAATAGCAGATCTACAAGCTCGTATCGCGCCACCGAGTGGCGCGATACGAGCTTGTAGGTCTGCTATTTTTGAAAAATTGAAGAACGACTGACATTTTTTAGAATCTGATCTCAGGTCAGAATGGGTTCATCAGACCAGTGTGTGTCCAGTGGAAACCTCGTATGAATCTGATCTCAGGTCAGAATGGGTTAATCATTGCGTCATACGCTGCCACGGGACATACACATCGGAGCACCGGACAAAAAACATTACTTGCGTGCTCTGCTTGCGCAAAGTAAGAATAATGATCTTACGTGGTTCTTGCTGTAGGAGTCGTTAGACCCTCCTCCTCCTCCCCCTCCTCCTCCCCCCAGGGAGACGTAGATGGCACTCCTGGGGGAGAAGCTCCGTCGGAGCACCGAGGAGCCTCTGCCCTCCTCCTCCTCCTCCTCCTCTCCCCCTCCCCTCTCCTGGGCCGCTGACGGAGGTGGTGACGGAGCGCTGGGATGGTGGAGGTGGTGACTCCGTCTAGAGGCAGACGGAGGTGGTGACGGAGCGTGGTGGTGGTCGTGGTGGAGGTGGTGACTCCGTCTAGAAGACGGAGAGAGGCGGCGAGAGGACAGCCGGTCTCCTCCTGGGGATGGAGAAGAACATGGCAACCCGTTATTTATTTATCATTTGTTGAATGCTTGATTCCGATTGGTCAATCGCGTGTGTTATTTCTGGATAACAGACTGCTCCGTTCTATAACAGAACGCTGCTTAACCCATTTTGGGGCGGGAACCCTTTTTGGTAGGGATGCACCGAAAATTCGGCCAACCGAAAATATTCGGCCGAAAATGGCTAAAAAATGTATTTTCGGCCTATTCGGTTTCGGCTCAAATAAGCCGACAAATATCACCGAATAGTAGTAGTGGTTCTAAAGTTGTGAATCGATATAATTCAACTAAACTGCGGGGAAAAACACAGATGTACAAGCCCAAAGCGCTGTGCATTGCGACGGGTAGATAACTTGTAGATCTGCTACTTCCAGCGCAGGAAGGGCGCATGCTTATGACGCTCTTTAACTATGCATCAGCAGACAGCGACGCTGCGACAGTCACTCACAAGTTCACAACACACGAGCAGCAGTAATGTATTAATTTATGTATTATTAAGTAGCCATGTAATATGCAGGATATTGTCTGCCTAGGTGGCTAGGTGGTCGTTGTGGGGAGATAATTCACCAACGGGGGGTTGAATCACCCTGAAGGTGAATTATCTCCCCACACTGCTGGGCGAGCGCTGGCGCTTTGGCATTGGGGGGGTCAGATCAACATCTGGAATGAATTCTGGAATGAATTCAAGCTTGTAGATCGGCTATATTTGACCCATTTAGACCCCACGTCGAAATAAATAAATAAATCTTCTAAATCCTGACAGTTTTCTGAAATATGTATGTTTCTGTACAAGTGGTGCTCAGTCAATATTTCATGTCAAGGACCCCAGAAACTATATGTATTTGGCCGCCGACCCCCATCTGAAAATATGTTGTTCCAGGGACCCCCCACCCAGAACCAAAGATTTGAGTTAAAAACGTTCGCTCTGAAAGAATATTTAAAGATTTGCACCACATTTTCACGATTTAAATAGCAGATCTACAAGCTCGTAGCTGTGCCGCGCTATGAGCTTGTAGATCTGCCATTTTTCAACAGCTAAAGTATGACATAATGCTTAAAACACCAAAAGGGGTTCCCGTCCAGAATGGGTTAATTGATTTCTGCAGCGTGAAATGATTGTACCCCAACGACCAAATGCACACTTTAATGTTCAGTAGAGGTGATCCAATCAGGGTGTTTTTGGGGAGGGAACCGATCCCAGATCACCGATTGATTCTCTCATGATCAGCCGATACTGATCTTGTGCGTAAGGGGACCATTTTGATATGTCCCGAATTATTATATGTCAAAACCCACGTCAAAACTGTTCCTGTGTGTTCATGGTGACATACACACATCCATTTTCAGGAAAAGTAGTGATCGCAATACTATTTTACGGGCAGATAGCTTCCATCCCTCCAGTCTCATTTCAAACATACCGTTTGGACAATTTCAGAGACTCAAGAGGATATGTGACTCTGACAATGACTTTGAGCAACAAGCAATGATTATGCATGACAGATTCACACAGAGAGGCTACAAAAGCAAAACATTGGCTACAATTTACAATTTAGACATTTAGTGTATGTTTTATTTGCATTGTAATCCCCATAGGGCGATTTTGGGTCGCTTCATATAAGAACTGTGTTTGAAAGATATTCCGACCACCGCGGCCTTTCTGTCAGGGGAGTGGCTGTGCGTCGTTAATGATGTCCATTCATATTTGATACAGCCAGTTTCTGGAGAAAATGGAATTAATGTGGCCGCAAAAGCCTTGAAACTACATATGAAGAAGGCAATGTCGCTGCTAGTATACGTCACGCCCAGCTGTCAACACATTGCGTTCCTGAGATTCCTCGTCGACGTAAACTCAGCTGGTGGTGACTCGACTCGTACTAACGACGAAACATTAAATATCAATAAAATAAAAATAAACGTAATTAACATTCAGTTTCGGTTGTGCGACGGGCAGATGCAGCCACCCCACCTACCCGGAAATGTAGTCTCTGGGAGAGTCTGGGTTGTTTGACTCGATTCTAACGCTTATTTTGTTACTCTTTGAGTATATTTGTACATTTCCACCTTCAGTCGATGCTTCATATCCATATGAGTGAAAAGGCCGGGGTGATCGGTTTATTTTTCAAACGCAGTTCTTATATGAAGATATCTAAAATCCCCCTATGGGGATCACAATGCAAATAAAAAAATACATGAACCTGGGGACTGACGCCCTCTACCGACAGTGACGTCAGGTGCACTATATATCTTTTTTTTATATTTTATTTAAATTTATATTTTTTTGTCCCACGATTTTGTAACCCATTTTTCACCCCTGTGTCAATCATCCTGTGATGTGATCCTGGGCTCTACACACCCTCCACCAACCTAGGGAGAGCAACGGACTTAACTCATGCTTCCTTCATGCTTGAGTGTCCAAGTTGCTCCTTTACACCTGACAGGGGGGAGTTTCCCTGGTTGGACGTAGCGCGTGGAAGGAACACGTTATTCCAACCAGTTCCTTTCCCCTCCATCAGGCGTCCCGGCTGGCCAGGGGGAGGCTGTTTAGAGACCAGGATTACTGCATGTTTTTGTGAGGGTACCTTCGGGTATGGGCACTGATGACGCGGAGGAGGAAACACGCCGCCAGCACCCACAGCGCCCCGAGCGGGAATCGAACCCAGGACCTTCTAGCTGTGAGGCGACAGCACTACCAACTGTGCCACCGTGCCCCTTGGTGCTCTATATATCTGATTGACTTTTATAGCTGTATCGATTACACATTTAAGCTGACGATTAATTTGGCACACACATAACTGTGATTAACGATAGAATTGTGTTATAATCGTTAGTAGTAGTAGGAATAGTTTTTTGACGTTGGAAATTGGAACATTATGAATAGAAATTACAATTATCTTTATTTGCCTTGGCTTTTAGGCTTCATAATGAGAAAGTGGCACAAATAACTGAAATATACCAACGAATTACAGGCATTTTGTTATATATATATATATATAAATTGTATAATTTTACAAAATGCGGAAATAGCAGATCTACAACACTATTTTAGCTTGTAGATCAGCTATTTCAGCATGTTCCTTAATAGAAGGCTGTTCTGTGAACCAGTGTGGTTTTCAACCAGGTGGTCCCCAGCTAAATGATGGACAGTTGGTAACCAAATGGACCCTAATTATTAGATCTTTAACTCTTGAGAGCGTAAAATGAAACCAAATGGACGCTCCCAACAGTTAAATTATTGTTAAACATCTGCATTATAAGCTAATTTACCAGAAGTCTATATACACAATTAGAGAATGTAGAAGAATTGTTTTTTGCGGGGCACGGTGGCACAGTTGGTAGTGCTGTCGCCTCACAGCTAGAAGGTCCTGGGTTCGATTCCCGCTGGGGACGCTGTGGGCACTGGCGGCGTGTTCCCTCCTCCGCGTCATCAGTGCCCATACCCGAGGCGGGGGTTGGCGATAGGGCCTTTCTGTGTGGAGTTTGCATGTTCTCCACGTGTCCCCTAGGGTAGGTACCCTCACAAAAACATGCCGTAATCCTGGTCTCTAAAACTACCTCCCCCTGGCCAGCCGGGACGCCTGATGGAGGGGAAAGGAACTGGTCGGAATAACGTGTCCCTTCCACGCGCTACGTCCGGCCGGGGAAATTCCCCTCTGTCAGGTGAAAAGAAGCAGCTTGGACTCCTCATGCATAGAAGGAGGCATGAGGTCAGTCCGCTGCCCCCCCAGGTTGGCAGAGGAAGTGTAGCGCCCAGGATTACATTAGATAATTGCCACTGGGTGAAAAGAAAACTGGGTTACAAAATCGTGGGATAAAAATTTAAGAAAAAAAAGAATTGTTATTTTGATCAACGTTTGCCTGTTATCTCTCCTAATGGTACCAACATCAATACAGCATGGATTGTGGATAAAATATTATCCAACAACAACATTCTTTAGTTTTGGGTCTGAGAGGCTAAATGTCATCAAATGGTGGTCCGTGGCTCAAATGATGAATAAATAATGGACCTTGATGTGAAAATGGTTGAAAACCACAGATGTAAATCTTCTCAAGAGTTAAAGACCTATAAGCTAAGGGTCCATTTGGTTACTCAACGTTTATCGTCATTTAGCTGCATGGGGACCACCTGCTGGAAACCCCTCCAAGGACGACTGGTGGTCCCCGGAGCCTGAAGATGGCCTCAAAACTGAAGTCTAATATCTCCCCCGAGTCAGAGACATCCCTTTGAGTCAGCGGTTAAGACGTTGGACTTTCATGTGTGGGACGAGAGAGACCCGGGTTCGATTCCCGGCGGGCGTTTACATACAACAAATATATCAAACAACATAACAACAAACATAATATACATAATAATTCATCAGTGTATTTCAAAGTTTTCATATCAAGGTAGGAGGTTCATTATTTATTTATTCATAATTTGAGCCACGGACCACCGTTTGATGACATTTAGCCTCTCAGATCCATTTGAGCCACGGACCACCATTTGATGACATTTAGCCTCTCAGACCCATCTGAGCCACGGACCACCATCTGATGACATTTAGCCTCTCAGATCCATCTGAGCCACGGACCACCATTTGATGACATTTAGCCTCTCAGACCCAAAACTAAAGAATATTTTGTTGTCGTTGGATAAGATTTTGTCCACAATTCCATGCTGTATTGATGTTGGTACCATTAGGAGAGATAACAGGCAAACGTTGATCAAAATAACTATTCTAATTGTGTAGACTTCTGGTAAATTAACTTATAATGCAGATGTTTAACAATAATTTAACTCTTGAGAGCGCAACTCTCCATCATTTAGCTGGGGACCACCTGGAACCCCCTCAAGGACCACTACCTGGTTGAAGACCCCTGTAAAACAGGGGTTCCCTAACTTCATCATGTAAAGGACCCCCAAATGTACACACATTATCCCCCCCATTTGAAAGGATATGCCAGTGGACCCATAGTGGCTCTAGCAGTGATTTTCAACAATTTTAATTTCAAGGACCCCACCAGTTTGACATGCATTAGTCTACAGACCCCCCATTCAATGGCATTTCTACCTCAGGGACCCCCAATTTACTATCAATTTAGCTGGGGACCCCCTGGCCTATAACTCCTCCCTCATGGACCCCTCTGGAGGCTCTGGGGGGTCCCCGGACCCCACTATTGTAAAATAGATAAAAACCAACATGATAAATAATATGAATCAACCAGCCTACCCTCCTCCTCCTCCTCCTCCTCCTCCTCCTCCGAGTCGCTGTATTCCAGCCGGCTGCCGTTCACTGAGCCGCCGCCGCACCTCCTGCTCTCCTCCGCCTCCTCCGGTTCCTCCTCCCGGGGACCCCCCTCCTCCTCCCGGGGGCTGCCCGCTCCCCTGACCCGGGGACCCCCCCAGCCAGAGCCAGACAGCGGCGGGGGGCTCCTCCTCATCTCCCCGTCAAAACCGAGGAGGAGAGAGGAGGAGTTGTAAACGTCTCCTTGGCCGTGGTGGCTCCTCCGGGGAGCCGCGGTGGTGTTCGTGCCCGCTCCGGGAGGCCTGAGGGGCGGCTGGGGCTGCTGCCTCGACCCGGTGGTGGTGGGAGACAGGCCTCCCGCGGAGCCTCGGTGTTTCCTGTGGTTCGAGCCGCCTATGGAGGCCTTCTTCTGGGTAGGAGGCACTAGAGGTGCCTCGACGTCCGACTCGTCGGAGCTGAAGCCCAGCAGGAGCTTAGCGCCTCCCGGCCTCCGGAGGCCCGGAGGAGGAGGAGAGGCCTCGGCGTCGCAGTGCCTCGCCGCCCCGCTCCGGCGCGCCGCTCCCCCGCCTCGGCCTCCTCCTCCTCCCGAAGCCTCGGTGTTGTTGTTGTTGGCCTGGCCGCCCGCCGAGCCGCCGCCGCCCGCCGAGCCGCGCGTCTTAGCGCCGCCGCCGGCCGCTCCTCCTCCTCCTCCTCCGGGGGACCCCCCGGCGGACCCCCCGGCCCCGGCGGCGGACCCCTGGTCCTCGCGGAGCCGCTTGAGCTTCTTGAGGTAGACGGGCCGGGTGTTCTCCGTCACGGGGCCCGGCGCGAAGCCCCGCGCCCGGAGCTCCGAGAAAAGATCCTGGTCCGACAGAGCCGAGAGAGGCTGCAGCGACGCCGCCATGTTGGATCTGACTGACTCACTGGCTGACTGGATGGAACACACACACACACACACACACACACACACACACACACACACACACACACACACACACACACACACACTACAGTCTGTCTGTCTAGGCAGGATGTGACGTAGAGTTTCTATTAAAAATATCCTCTTTATTATTATTTACTATTATTTATTATTATGTATTATTATTTATTATTATTTATGATTGTAATTATTTGTCATTTCCTTTTTTACATTTATTTTATAAAATGTTATATTTATTACAGTGTGAGTTTATCAGGTGCTCTTAATCCAGTGATTTACAGTTAAAATAATTATAATTTAAACTCCTTAATTTATCATCATAGATTCAAAGCATTCTTCTGTCTGTCTGTCTGTCTGTCTGTCTGTCTGTCTGTCTGTCTGTCTGTCTGTCTGTCTGTCTGTCTGTCTGTCTGTCTGTCTGTCTGGCCAATTAAATAAAGTTTGTTAAATACAATATCGCACAAACGTCTCTTAAATGGGTATGGAAATCCAAATTAAAGGTCATTCAGCATAATTTGAGTAGCAAAGACATGATCAAATAAACACCTGTGTGAAGTGAGGGGCGCTCTTATCATCATACATCATCACATTACTCAGCCAATCAAATCATCACCACCATCCCCCAGGAAGAAGTCACTAATGTTTCTCTGGAGAGGGAAGTCTGGAGCTCTCTGGTGGAGCTGTTGCCCCCGCGACCCGACTACGGATAAGCGGTTGAAGATGGATGGTAGGCTACACTACACATCACAGACACACAAAGCATGGACAATATCAATAGTGATTCATATTAATATTAATATTAGGGAAATTGGCTCAATTTACTTAGTGGCATTTGGCTCATTGTGCACAGCCATCATTTTAGAAAAACATGTATGATATTGAATGAATGAAAAACTTTATTCCGAACATGATAAAATTAAAAGATAATGTATTAGTGTGATCTCTATATCCAGCATTATGTATAATTCTTATAGCTCGTTTTTGAAGTAGTTATTGCATTAAATTAAGTTTTATGAGTACCCCCCCCAAACCTCTGTACAGTAGTTTAGGTACGGCAAAACCAGGGAACAGTATAGCATACGTAGTGAATTATAGTTTAGGGTGATAAGGTGATTTGCTTTATTTAAAACTGAAAGACTTCTAGATAATTTATTATTTAATATGAGACTTCCAGTTAATTCTATCATCAATTATTACATCAAGACATTTGTTTTCAGAAACTCTCTCAATTTCAACGCCATACCTGTATATTTACTTGATTATCTATTTTATAATTACTGAATAACATTAGTTTAGTTTTAGCCAGATTTAGTGACAATTTATTTTTTATCAAACCACCATTTTAACTTGCATAATTCTGAAGTGACCAGGTCCAATAGCTCATGTAGATTCTTTCCGGAACAAAACATATTTGTGTCATCTGCGAAAACTACCATTTTCAATATATTAGATACATCACAATTCAGACATCATTATTATTATTTACATAATAAACAGTTTAGGACCCAATACCGACCCCTGGGGGACTCCACAAGCAATTGCCCAAGCATGAAGAGACAGACTTGATTGATTGATTGATTGATTGAAATATTTATTAACAGTTTGTAGAATTTACAGTACATTTTAAGCACAAACTCAATACAAAGACTGTTAACTGTGAGTGGACGACCCAATTAAGCATTACACTTGTTTACAACAGGGTCCACATTGTTCAATTCATCAAAACATTTAGAGACATACAAACATTTAGAGACATACAAATAGACATTTCTATGTAGCTAAAGAACAGAACAGGAATTCATCATATAGGAAGCAAAAAAGGGAAAAGATACATTATACAGTGAGGGGAAATGGGGGTGGGGGGGGGGGTGGCTCACCCAACTCACCCAACTTCACAAATTGTTTCCTGTCACTTAAATAGCTTCGCCCCCAATTTAATACTCTTCCTCTAATCCCATATTATCTTTACAATTTCTTAATTAATATGTCAACATTCTCTCTGGCGAGGGGCCTGGAATGAGTGGACAACATTCTCTCTGGCGAGGGGCCTGGAATGAGTGGACAACATTCTCTCTGGCGAGGGGCCTGGAGTGAGTGGACAACATTCTCTCTGGCGAGGGGCCTGGAATGAGTGGACAACATTCTCTCTGGCGAGGGGCCTGGAATGAGTGGACAACATTCTCTCTGGCGAGGGGCCTGGAGTGAGTGGACAACATTCTCTCTGGCGAGGGGCCTGGAGTGAGTGGACAACATTCTCTCTGGCGAGGGGCCTGGAGTGAGTGGACAACATTCTCTCTGGCGAGGGGCCTGGAGTGAGTGGACAACATTCTCTCTGGCGAGGGGCCTGGAGTGAGTGGACAACATTCTCTCTGGCGAGGGGCCTGGAGTGAGTGGACAACATTCTCTCTGGCGAGGGGCCTGGAATGAGTGGACAACATTCTCTCCGGCGAGGGGCCTGGAATGAGTGGACAACATTCTCTCTGGCGAGGGGCCTGGAGTGAGTGGACAACATTCTCTCTGGCGAGGGGGCCTGGAATGAGTGGACAACATTCTCTCTGGCGAGGGGCCTGGAGTGAGTGCAGGACTGAACATATTAAAACGATAGTGTTGACTCTGAGAGTGACTGACAGACAGTACACATGCATTTGGTTCCATTTGTACGCTCTCAGAGTTACAGACCCATAAGGGTCCTTTTGGTTACAAACTATCATTTAACTGGGGACTCCCTGGAACTCCCTCAAGGACCCCTGGGGGTCCCCGAATCCCACTTTGGGAACCACTGGTCTAATAAACTGTTCAATCAATCAATCAATCAATCAATCAATCAATCAATCAATCAATCAATCAATCAATCAATCAATCAATCAATCAATCAATCTGTTTTTTTCTTTTTTACATGGAATGCCACTGTCTGGTTACATTTAGTGCGACTCCGCCACCTTGTGGCCATACACGCTTCCTACATCCTCCCCCAGTGTCGCACGCACACACACACACGGTCACACGCACAGTCACACCCACACACACACACACACACACACACACACACACACACACACACACGGCTGGAGCCAGGGAGGTTCTTCATCTGAACCAATGAACGGCGGAGAGGAGAAAAAAAGAAAAGGAAAAAAAAAGTTGCAGAGCCGAAAAAGAAAAAGAATCAAAGACAGACAGACAGACAGACAGACAGAGTGATAGACAGACTAACAGATCTCTTCATTCTTCCATCCATGATGTCTCCTCCGGCTCTCTCCAGCCGGTCCACGCGGCTCCTCCACGCCGGCTTGGCGCTGCTGTGGTCGGCTGCCTTCCTGAGGCTGTCCGCCGAGGCAGCGGAGCAGCAGAGCAACCCCCCTGGATCTCTGTTTATGTGGATAGACTCCAACCAGGCGAGGATACTCATAGGTGCAGATATTCATTTATTCATGATTCAATGTCTATGTCTCTCTCTCTCTCTCTCTCTCTCTCTCTCTCTCTCTCTCTCTCTCTCTCTCTCTCTCTCTCTCTCTCTCTCTCTCTTCATAATTTGTACGTGACGTCTCTAAATGTTTTGATGAATTGAACAAGGTGGACCCTCTTGTAAACAAGTGTAATGCTTTATTGGGTCGTCCACTCACAGTTAACAGTCTTTGTATATTTGAGTTGTGCTTGAAATGTAGGCTACTGTAATTCTACGAACTGTTAATACATACTTGATTGATTGATTGATTGATTGAAATATTTATTAACAGTTTGTAGAAGTACAGTACATTTCAAGCACAAACTCAATACAAAGACTGTTAACTGTGAGTGGACGACCCAATTAAGCATTACACTTGTTTACAACAGGGTCCACATTGTTCAATTCATCAAAACATTTAGAGACATACAAATATAGACACTTCTATG
>NC_139714.1:37034868-37039868 GCF_964188405.1 Protomyctophum parallelum
CCCGTAAGGGTCCATTTGGTTCCGTGTGGGGGGGGGGGGGGGGGGGGGGTCTCTATATAAATTGGGGGGATTTTGAGCTGAGGTTCTCTCGTGGTATTTGACGTGGCCATGTGACCGGGGGGGGGGGGGGGGGGGGCATCAAAGCGGCCCCTCTGTTCAAACACACACACACACACACACACACACACACACACACACACACACACACACACACACATGTGCCAAACATCTGTGCAACGAGGAAGAAAGGAAAAAGAAATACACACATAGGTCGAATTCTCAGACATGACACACAGTAGAGACAGACATGTGTGTGTGTGTGTGTGTGTGTGTGTGTGTGTGTGTGTGTGTGTGTGTGTGCGTACGTGCGTGCGTGCCTGCGTGCGTGCGTCCGTGCGTGCGTGCGTGCGTGAACACACGCTAAATTGTCTGAAAAATAAATAGATGTGGTTCCTCCGTCTAATTGACATGTTCTCCCTTTGAACATCACACGCACACACGCACGCGCACATGCACACACACAGAGATGAAAGAGGATAGCCTGCCATTCTCTTTGTGTGTGCATGTGCGTGTGCACGTGTGCGTGCGTCAATAACACAGATAACTCAGGGTGACAGATCCTTTTATGCACCGAAGTCTTTCTTCATGAGCCTGTCTGTCTGTCTGTCTGTCTGTCTGTCTGTCTGTCTGTCTGTCAATTTCTGTGTTAGCCGATACCTGTGTTGTGATCTGGTGTTGTGTTTATAGCTATCTAGCTATATATCTGGTGTTGTGTTTATAGCTATCTAGCTATATATCTGGTGTTGTGTTTATAGCTATCTAGCTATATATCTGGTGTTGTGTTTATAGCTATCTAGCTATATATCTGGTGTTGTGTGTATAGCTATCTAGCTATATATCTGGTGTTGTGTTTATAGCTATCTAGCTATATATCTGGTGTTGTGTTTATAGCTATCTAGCTATATATCTGGTGTTGTGTTTATAGCTATCTAGCTATATATCTGGTGTTGTGTTTATAGCTATCTAGCTATATATCTGGTGTTGTGTTTATAGCTGTCTAGCTATATATCTGGTGTTGTGTTTATAGCTATCTAGCTATATATCTGGTGTTGTGTTTATAGCTGTCTAGCTATATATCTGGTGTTGTGTTTATAGCTATCTAGCTATATATCTGGTGTTGTGTTTATAGCTATCTAGCTATATATCTGGTGTTGTGTTTATAGCTATCTAGCTATATATCTGGTGTTGTGTTTATAACTATCTAGCTATATATCTGGTGTTGTGTTTATAGCTATCTAGCTATATATCTGGTGTTGTGTTTATAGCTATCTAGCTATATATCTGGTGTTGTGTTTATAGCTATCTAGCTATATATCTGGTGTTGTGTTTATAGCTGTCTAGCTATATATCTGGTGTTGTGTTTATAGCTATCTAGCTATATATCTGGTGTTGTGTTTATAGCTATCTAGCTATATATCTGGTGTTGTGTTTATAGCAGACTCCTCACTCAAATGTGCACTTTGCAGTTTGGGCAACTCCAAAGCAAACTCCACATGCCCCAACATTATATTTACCTGCCATAGTGTCAACCCCTGTGTGAGATCGCTGGTTAGACTGGCATAGTGTCGACCCCTTACCCCTGTGTGGGATCACTGGTTAGACTGGCATAGTGTCGACCCCTTACCCCTGTGTGGGATCACTGGTTAGACTGGCATAGTGTTGACCCCTTTCTCCTGTGTGGGATCGCTGGTTAGACTGGCATAGTGTCGACCCCTTACCCCTGTGTGGGATCGCTGGTTAGACTGGCATAGTGTCAACCCCTTACCCCTGTGTGGGATCGCTGGTTAGACTGGCATAGTGTCGACCCCTTACCCCTGTTTGGGATCGCTGGTTAGACTGGCATAGTGTCAACCCCTTACCCCTGTGTGGGATCACTGGTTAGACTGGCATAGTGTCAACCCCTTACCCCTGTGTGGGATCACTGGTTAGACTGGCATAGTGTCAACCCCTTACCCCTGTGTGGGATCACTGGTTAGACTGGCATAGTGTCAACCCCTTCCTTACCCCTGTGTCGGATCACTGGTTAGACTGGCATAGTGTCAACCCCTTACCCCTGTGTGGGATCACTGGTTAGACTGGCATAGTGTCAACCCCTTACCCCCTGCGTGCGTGTGTGTGTGTGTGTGTGTGTGTGTGTGTGTGTGTGTGTGTGTGTGTGTGTGTGTGCGTGTGTGTGTTGTGTGCGTCCCTCAGGAGCAGTTCTTCTATGAGTTTCAGGCTCTCCGCTCAATGGACACAGACATCATGGACCATCCCACAGTGAACCTCCCCCTTTTGGGGACCGTCCCCCACAAGCCTGGTGGTGAGCCCCTCCCCCTTTAAACCCCTCCCCCTGTTGGGGACAGTGAGACCCATTTATATCTGTTATGTCAACTTATAGCTTTTAACCACTTTAACAATAGAGCACCGAAGTCCTGACGTCACTCGCTCATCCCCTGGTTCTGCTTGGTTCACGGAAGTCATTTCTCTATGAAATCGTTTCATATAAGCGTTGTGGTCCAAAAATAAACAAGCTGTTTCAGGCAGCGTTATTGTCAGGGAGGTGTCTTGTTTATTCTTCAATCACAGTTCTTATATGAGGCGATCTAAGACGATCTATGAGGATTACAATGCAAATAAAAAGTACATGAACCTGTGGATTTGCGCCCTCTATCGATATTGACATCAGACTTCGGTGCTCTATTATTTAAAACTTTAGCTGTTGAAAAAATAGCGTGTGTATGTGTGTGTGTGTGCGTGTGTGTGTGTGTGTGTGTGTGTGTGTGTGTGTGTGTGTGTATGTGTGTGTGCGTGCGTGCGTGTGTGGTGTGTGCGTGAGTGAGTGTGTGCGTGGTGTGTGTGTGTGTGTGTGTGTGTGTGTGTGTGTGTGTGTGCGTGTGTGCGTGGTGTGTGTGTGTGTGTGTGTGCGTGGTGTGTGTGTGTGTGTGTGTGTGTGTGTGTGTGTGTGTGTGTGTGTGTGTGTGTGCGTGCGTGTGTGTGTGTGTGTGTGTGTGCGTGTGTGTGCGTGGTGTGTGTGTGTGTGTGTGTGTGTGTGTGTGTGTGTGTGTGTGTGTGTGTGTGTGTGTGTGTGTGTGTGTGTGTGTGTGTGTGTGTGTGTGTGTGTGTGTGTGTGTGTGTGTGTGTGTGTGTGTGTGTGTGCGTGGTGTGTGTGTGTATCAGTCATCCAGGTGGGGTTCCCGTGTCTGGGCGACCAGGACGGCGTAGCCGCCTTTGAGGTCACTCTGCTGGTCATGGACTCTGGAGGGACGGTGGTTCTGAGGACGCCTCACAACGCCATCTTCTTCAAGACCTGCCAGAAAGGTCAGTGAAGGTCAGGCCGCGGGGTTAAAGGCCAGGGGTCAGGGGTAACACATCGCACACATTAAAAGTAAATTAATTCACAACATTAACGTAATTTGTATTGTTGACCTATTTCTGAAATGTTAGCACAACTTTCGTTCATTGTCTGTCTGTCTGTCTGTCTGTCTGTCTGTCTGTCTGTCTGTCTGTCTGTCTGTCTGTCTGTCTGTCTGTCTGTCTGTCTGTCTGTCTGTCTGTCTGTCTGTCTGTCTGTCTGTCTGTCTGTCTGTCTGTCTCTCAGCTAAGTGTCCAGGAGGATGCAGGAACGGAGGTTTCTGTAATGAGAGACAGGTGTGTGAGTGTCAGGACGGGTTCTACGGCGCGCACTGTGAGAAAGGTAAACTACATGTCCCACAATGCACTGTGGTAAACCGCATATCCCACCATTAATCAAGGAAGCTTTGAGAAGGAAGAGAAGTGGTCACATGACTGGGCTTTCATGAACACGAAAATGACACTTTCATGGAATGCATTTATATATAAAATACACTTAAGTCAATGAGAGCTCAGTGACCAGCTCTAATATATAAAATACACTGGAGTCAATGAGAGCTCAGTGACCAGCTCTAATATATAAAATACACTGGAGTCAATGAGAGCTCAGTGACCAGCTCTAATATATAAAATACACTGGAGTCAATGAGAGCTCAGTGACCAGCTCTAATATATAAAATACACTGGAGTCAATGAGAGCTCAGTGACCAGCTCTATTTATATTATAACAAAATACATACATAAATGGATGCACCTGGGACGTATCCTCAGTGATGTATCCCAAGGTCATCGGGGTTTCGGGTCTCGCAACATCATACCCCTCACTCAGGTGACCCAGCCGGGAGTGATCAAGTCCCGACTTACGTCCCAGTAGCTACCCTCGATAAGTCCCATTAGGGAAAAACCAGGGCCACACAATCCATTCCTCCTGAACTACTCTGCCGGGACTGGGAGGTACCATTCTGGCACGTGGAAGGACTAGGCTCTGTGGGTTGACAGTTGACACCTGTCCGGGCCCCTCCTACGTCTCACCAGATCCACTCCTGCTCTCACCAGGTCAGGCCCTGTGCGTTGCACCAGACTCCCAGCACTAGGCACTTTATTCAGGAATGGTGGATTCTCAAGCCGCAACGGTTCCGCAGGCTCCATCTTGCCCTTGGTGGTGCCGCCGGCTCCGCCGGCTCCGCTTGAGGCTTGCATGGCCCTCCTAAAGGCCTCACCGTGGGTTTGTTGGGCTTCTTCCTCACGGAAGACACAGGCTGGGGCGCTAACCCATACTGCTCCCGGGTGCCGTCTAATTTCCGGCTGCCACCCGTCTCTCCGGTGGTCACCAAACTATTCCGGGTTGTCACTTAGTCTATTCCTATGAGTCACTATAAATAGAAGAACTATAACAAAATACATACATAAATGGATGCACCTGGGACGTATCCTCAGTGATGTATCCCAAGGTCATCAGGGTTTCGGGTCTCGCAACATCACACCCCTCACTCAGGTGACCCAGCCGGGAGTGATCAAGTCCCGACTTACGTCCCAGTAGCTACCCTCGATAAGTCCCATTAGGGAAAAACCAGGGCCACACAATCCATTCCTCCTGAACTACTCTG
>NC_139714.1:37057368-37077368 GCF_964188405.1 Protomyctophum parallelum
GGCACCCATCGACTAACCTAATATACGGCAACCTTCCCTGTGTTTCTACACTAGTCCACCCATCGACTGATCTAATATACAGCAACCATCCCCGTGTTTCTTCACTAGTCCGATCCAGAAGAACACAGTTTTCCGGCCACTGCTACAGAGCTGACAATGAGGTTATAAACTTATATCTTCCATTCTTCTCTGGAGTCCTGCCTCAAAGCAGACCAGAGGTAGAAAACTGTCGTTCCCTGATGTCATCGCTATAGGGACACATGCATCAGTAGGCAGGAACTGGGGGTGGCAATGAAGGCATTGTGAAATCCATGATCTCGACCGCGGTCGAAAAAGTATGATGATAGGATGCCTCTCGGGCGTATCCCTAGGGAGGTCCTCGATGCACGTCCCACTGGGAGGAGACCCCGGGGCAGACCAAGGACCAGATGGATTATATCAGCACTGGGAGGAGACCCTGGGGCAGACCAAGGACCAGATGGATTATATCTTCACTGGGAGGAGACCCTGGGGCAGACCAAGGACCAGATGGATTATATCAGCACTGGGAGGAGACCCCGGGGCAGACCAAGGACCAGATGGATTATATCTCCACTGGGAGGAGACCCCGCTCACTGAGTGGCAAAAAACTACTTTCTGGCCTTGACAGCCCATTCATCCAAACAGAAAAGTCCTGTCTGCATTAAACAATGTTAAACTCACCAACATAGCAGCTGTACGAAAAGCTTGAATTATCCTCTTTCTATCTGCAAAGTTTTTGTTTCATAAAAATCCACCATACATTGACACGAAACAAGACAGGAACGCTCAAAAACGTCACAGCCGGTTTTTTAACAAGACAGGAACGCCCAAAAACATCACATCCGGTTTTTTACCCTGGGCAGAATTTTCTATGGCTGCCAATGCAACTTTTTCCAATCCTTAATCACATACGGACAAACATCCATGCCGATAATATCTAACTTGCGGAGGTAACGTGCCTTGTCCGCGGGCAACAGATCTTTCAACGTATGGCATTGCAAATACGTTTGATAATCGCTACTCTGCGCAATATTGTTTTGAAAATGCCGCAAATTGCATTGCAGTGAACGAGAGCAAATCACAAATCACAAATCTTACCCTGGGGGGTGGGCGGAGCCGCGGAGTCGCAGCTGACGCCCCTCCCTCCGCTCTGATGACGCGTTGTTATGTCAATGTATAGAAACGTTATGAGCTACTTTCTGTAGAGTTTGGATAAGTGCTTGTTTTCAATAACACAACATTTTGCTGCCTCCTGCATTATGTGACATTTAGAACCAGGTGGTACGTAGGACGGTGGAGTGATTTCCAACGAGCGCTTCCAAACTCCAACACTCCATGCTGCTCAATGTTTTGCCACTCAGTGAGGGGGGGGGGGGGGGGGGGGAACCTCCAAAGGCTTCACTAAGGCATGGAGACCCTTTATAGAATGCTTCAATATTCGTACCTGGATTAGACTGCTCGGTGTGACCCGGATACATAGCGGACTGTGGATTCCAGTAGTAACTCTCTCACAACTGGCTGTGACCCGTGATGATCATGTGACCTGTCACCTGTTTGTCCTGTTTGTCCTGTTTGTTTCTTTTGGGGGGGGGGGGGGGGGGGGGGGTGGGTGATGTGTCTCTGTGATGTTTTGTGATGTTTAAAAAGACAAAACAGAATGGTAACGGATTATACAAAAGAAAAAGAAAAGAAAATAAACAATACAAATAAAAATAAACAATAAACAATAAAAAACAATAATTGAACTCTCAGGAGTTAAAGATCTAACAAGGGTCCATTTGGTTACCAACTCTCCATCATTTAGCTGGGGGACCACCTGGAACCCCCTGAAGGACCACTGGTTGACATTAAATCCACTTTCTTTCTCATCCTGACGTCGTTGGTGTGAATATAAATGAAGTGTGGTAGATTCTCCGCGCTGATTGGACGGCTGTAGGCCAGGGGGGGGCGTGGTCTGACGGACTGTAATCTGGCCAGCCGGTAGAGAGCAGAGCAGGGTTGCCAGGTCTGCTTATTATAAGCTGCATTGGGCTTGTTTTTCTGTAAAGTTGCTTGTTTAATGGTAGTTTAAATGTTGCAATTTTAAATATTGATAGTTGCGCGTTGTGTTTTTTCATATTTGTGTTGTTAGAATGTTTAAAAAGAAAATCTTCCAAAATATTATATTTATTAATATTATATTTTATTTCAAATAATTGCCGTTGATGTATAATAGTTATATAGGGCATAAAGAAGTGGCCATTTTGTAATTCCACTGACCGATCCAGTGAGTGTACAGGTCTGGCCAAATATGGAGCGTGTCTTCAGTGTACAGGGTTTGATGAGGTCAGAATGTTCAAAATGTGTACAAAATCTATCGATTGAAGAAATGCTCACAATGTGTCGCGTTGCGACGCAAATGTACTTAAGTACAGCACTTAAGTAAAAGTACTTTAAGTTACTTTCCACCACTGCTTAAACTGGACCCTGAACTTCACCGGGAGCCAGTGCAAGGAGGCCAGGACAGGACAGGACTGGCGTGACGTGTTCTGGACCTGCTTAGGAGTCTGGATCAGTTGGAGGCGGTCCATCCATGGAGGTTCTGTTTAAACAGGTAAAAATTAGAGCTGGGACTCGATTAAAAAAATTAATCTAATTAATCAGAGGCTTTGCGATTAATTAATCTAGATTAATCGCATTTTAATCGCATATCAATATTCAACCCGAGAACAGCGAGGAACCTTTTTTTTAATGTTTTTTGGTATCCCAGTGAATCAATGAATAGTGACTACAGGATACCACTCATTTTCAACATTTTACTGTCATTAATATACCTGTTGTGGAAATAATAATAAAAAGTCACCCCATTCTGTGTTGCCTAGAACTGGAGGTCTGAAAAAAAATTAGTAACAGTAACAAGTACATCTCAGTGACATCACAAAGCTGTACTTACTTCATATTGTTACTAGAGCTGGGACTCGATTAAAAAAATTAATCTAATTAATCAGAGGCTTTGCGATTAATTAATCTAGATTAATCGCATTTTAATCGCATATCAATATTCAACCCGAGAACAGCGAGGAACCTTTTTTTTAATGTTTTTTGGTATCCCAGTGAATCAATGAATAGTGACTACAGGATACCACTAATTTTCAACATTTTACTGTCATTAATATACCTTTTGTGGAAATAATAATAAAAAGTCACCCCATTCTGTGTTGCCTAGAACTGGAGGTCTGAAAAAAAATTAGTAACAGTAACAAGTACATCTCAGTGACATCACAAAGCTGTACTTACTTCATATTGTTACTGTTTTTTGTCAGACCTCCAGTTCTAGGCAACACAAAATGGGGTGACTTTTTATTATTTCCAGTTTTCAGTACTATAGAAAAGCGCCCAGTGAGAAACGTTCCGCGTTGAAAAAAAAGGTGCGATTAATTTATCTGTAGTTAATCGCGATTAATTTTTCTGTAGTTAATTAATCTAAATTAATCGCAATTAGTCCCGGCCCTAATTGTTACTGTTTTTTGTCAGACCTCCAGTTCTAGGCAACACAAAATGGGGTGACTTTTTATTATTTCCAGTTTTCAGTACTATAGAAAAGCGCCCAGTGAGAAACGTTCCGCGTTGAAAAAAAAGGTGCGATTAATTTATCTGTAGTTAATCGCGATTAATTTTTCTGTAGTTAATTAATCTAAATTAATCGCAATTAGTCCCGGCCCTAGTAAAAATATTAAACAGTTGTCATGTCACGTGATATGACCGTCGATAATAGAGGGTATGCACGTGACGTGACATCATCGTACCTGGAAGTTATGCGGGAACGCCCACTGAGTGGCAAAAAACTACTTTCTGGCCTTGACAGCCCATTCATCCAAACAGAAAAGTCCTTTCTGATTGCATTAAACAATGTTAAACTCACCAACATTGCAGCTGTGAGTTTAACATTGCAAAGTTGAAAATCCACCATAGAAACGTTATGAACTACTTTCTGCCAAGAAATTCCCTGCATTTGATTATGTTTCTACAGAGTTTGGAAGTGCTTGTTTTCAAAAGCACAACATTGTGCTGCCTCCTGCATCATGTGACATTTAGAACCAGGTGGTACGCAGGACGGTGGAGTGATTTCCAACGAGCGCTTCCAAACTCCAACACTCCATGCTGCTCAATGTTTTGCCACTCAGTCTAGACTCTAGATCAGGGTTCCCCAATTAGCGCCCCCTTGTGGCCCCTGGAAGATATAAATGGCATTAAATGTGGGTCAGTAGCCTCTGCATGTAAAAATGGGGGTCCTTTTCAAATGGGGTCTTGCACTGAAAATAATTTTCAGGGCAAGACCTCGACCTCGCGCGTGTCGACTCGGCCCCCAGCCTAATATGGCCCTTGAGGAAAATGAATTGGGGAACCCTGCTCTAGATCATGAGTTCCCAACCACTGGTACTAGTTAGAGTTCTCATCGGGCCCGAAAATTAAGGCCCGGCCCTAAAATGTCGGGTCGGGTCGGGCCTGGTCGGGTACCACTAGTGGTACTTGAGCCCCCCCTCAGGTGGTACTCAGAGGAGGTAGTTGTTCTGACCAAGCAAATGGTTGAAATACAGTAAGCTCTCCAGCCGTGCTGAAATGAGCATGACCTAGCCGTAAGATTATAGAACGGATTAATCACATATCAAATATATCAGTTGTGCATCAGAGCAGCAGCAAAATTGTCTTAGGAATGGAACAAAAACAAAACAATTTAAATAATACATATATAACATTTTCCTCCTGGGTTAATAATAGCTGAATAGGATGGGGCTCCTGTATTTTAACATCAGTTATTATGGTGGTACTTGGAGTGCCAGATATTTTCTGTGGTTGTACTTTGTATAAAAAGGTTGAAAACCCCTGAGGGGGGGGGGGGGGGGGGGCGTGTGCTGATGGGAAAATCATGCATGTGCATAGTCTCTATTGTCTCCACCAGGCCGAAGGCATGGGGAGATAGGTTTCGCCCTCCGTTCGTCCGTCCGTCCGACCGTCCGTCCGTCCGTCCGTCCGTCCGTCCGTCTGTTAACAGCTAATCTCCGGCACTGTTAACCCGGTCGATGCCAAATGTTGCACACACACTCCCTGAATGCCAATGATGAACCTCTGTCCGAATCCTTTCCAGAACGGCCTGTTATAGCGCCACCAGGAGGCCGACTTTTGAAAAACTTTTTTTTTAAAATATTACTCCTCCAGATTCAGATTCAGATCTCTATAGTCATGTGTTCAAGACGGATCTGTCTGATATTTCATATTCCATCCTGATTGGCTAACATTGTCTTTCAAAGTTTGCAGGGTTGGCCAGCTGTTTTGTACAAAAAGCCTCAAATCATGAACGCAATTTACGTGAATTATTTCACAGACTTTCCTACTAGGCTGAGGATTATATCCCACCCTTTTAACATTGGCCTATTATTGCGCCACCAACAGGCAGAATTTAGCAAAACACATTTTTGGAACATTACATAATGCCTCAATGCCTCAAATCATCCAATTGCCATCCAAGGCATAAGAACAAATGGCACCCTTTTCTCATTGGCCTATTATAGCGCCACCAGGAGGCCACAACCTGAGCTGCCCTGGTGGAGACCTGTGCAGTTTGCTTCTTTTTTGGGCTTGTTTTCTTTCATGCAATTTACAATTTACAATTTAGGCATTTAGCAGACGCTCTTAATCCAGAGCGACTTACATTTAAGCAAGAACAAAAGCATGGGAATACATCACATAAAAGCATTTATCATGAAACATGCGTAAGCTAAGAAAGTAACAGTGGAATATCTATATAATGAAACTATACATACACTATACATATAAACTATACATATTTACTACTATGCTATACATATGTACTATGGCGTGCTATGACTATATACAATACAATTATAGTGCTGTCTACATAACATGCTATAAGTCTGTGTCAAATGCTATCTAAGCCAACAGAAATGCTATCTAAGGGGGTAGTGCTATGGGCCATGATGGAGTCTGAAAAGGTGGGTTTTCAGGCTACGGCGGAAGATTGGGAGTGATGCTGCAGTTCTGACTGCAATGGGAAGTGCATTCCACAGTTCCCATTTCAGTCAGAACTGCAGCATCACTCCCAATCTTCCGCCGTTGCTTGTTTCTGCAGCAAAGTCTGGCAACACCGGAGAGAGAGAGAGAGAGAGAGAGAGAGAGAGAGAGACAGGACAGCTCCAGCTCTTCTTCAAGTCTTCGGTGGTGTTTAAACTTTAACCTGGACTAAAAAGCGTCATTTCGTGATTTTCGTCACGTCTTCGACCAGCTGGACTTTATCTGAGCTTCTTCAACGAGCGGCGCCGGCGGGCGGGGTTCCGGAGTTTAATTAAACTACATTTAATTAGATTTAAACGACATTAAAGTCCAACCCGTCGCCATGTGGGAAGTACAGTAGAGAGAGAGAGACATAGAGACGCAGAGAGAGAGAGAGACATAGAGACAGAAAGAGAGAGACAGGAGGAAATACAACCAAACTGAAGAAAAACAAACATTTAAACGACTTTACGAGGATGTTGTTTTCATAATAATTCGTTTTTGTTTTCGTCTTAAACCGAGTTTTAATTTATAAACGTGTTTCTTAATTTCGTTCGTTCTTTATTTTTCCTTTTTTTTCTCCTTCACGGAATGTTTTGGACTTTGAATGGGACAGTCGTGATGACGTCACGCCGGGGGTGTGATTTTGGACCCTAAATAAGAAGTTTAATTGTTTGTTTTGGGTGTTGTTGTTTTTATATGGATCTTTCTGGGTGTAAATTAGACCATCAGGATGCCTGTAGGGGGTTGGACCCCTCCGGGTCTAAAGTGGACCCCTCCGGGGGGTGTAAAAAGGACCCCTCCGGGTGTAAATTGGACCTGCAGTGGGGCAGCAGTATGAGCAGCGGGTACAGCAGTCTGGAGGAAGACGGTGGTGAAGAGTTCTTCTTCACAGCCAGGACCTCTTTCTACAAGAACCCTGCAAGGAGACCCTCCAAGGTAACATTTACACCTTTATTTACCCCCCAAGGTAACATTTACACCTTTATTTACCCTCCAAGGTAACATTTACACCTTTATTTACCCCCCAAGGTAACATTTACACCTTTATTTACCCCCCAAGGTAACATTTACACCTTTATTTACCCTCCAAGGTAACATTTACACCTTTATTTACCCTCCAAGGTAACATTTACACCTTTATTTACCCCCCAAGGTAACATTTACACCTTTATTTACCCTCCAAGGTAACATTTACACCTTTATTTACCCCCCAAGGTAACATTTACACCCTTTATTTACCCTCCAAGGTAACATTTACACCTTTATTTACCCTCCAAGGTAACATTTACACCTTTATTTACCCTCCAAGGTAACATTTACACCCTTTATTTAGCCTCCAAGGTAACATTTACACCTTTATTTACCCTCCAAGGTAACATTTACACCTTTATTTACCCTCCAAGGTAACATTTACACCTTTATTTACCCTCCAAGGTAACATTTACACCTTTATTTACCTAAAACCTCCAAGGTAACATTTACACCTTTATTTACCTAAAACCCTCCAACAAGGTGAAATAAAGACCTTCTACACCTTTATTTACCTGTAACCAGAAATGCCATTAAATGGGGGGTCCGTAGACTTCACTAATGCATGTCAAACTGGGGGTCCTCGAAATGAAACGGGTAAAAATCTTCTCTTATGGGGGTCCCTGGCACATCTCTTCAAATGGGGGTCCCTGGCATGTCTCTTCAAATGGGGGTCCCTGGCATATCTCTTCAAATGGGGGTCCCTGGCATGTCTCTTCAAATGGGGTCCCTGGCATGTCTCTTCAAATGGGGGTCCCTGGCATATCTCTTCAAATGGGGGTCCCTGGCATGTCTCTTCAAATGGGGGTCCCTGGCATATCTCTTCAAATGGGGGTCCCTGGCATATCTCTTCAAATGGGGGTCCCTGGCATATCTCTTCAAATGGGGGTCCCTGGCATGTCTCTTCAAACGGGGGTCCCTGGCATGTCTCTTCAAACGGGGGTCCCTGGCATATCTCTTCAAATGGGGGTCCCTGGCATATCTCTTCAAATGGGGGTCCCTGGCATATCTCTTCAAATGGGGGTCCCTGGCATATCTCTTCAAATGGCGGTCCCTGGCACATCTCTTCAAATGGGGGTCCCTGGCACATCTCTTCAAATGGGGGTCCCTGGCACATCTCTTCAAATGGGGGTCCCTGGCATATCTCTTCAAATGGGGGTCCCTGGCACATCTCTTCAAATGGGGGTCCCTGGCATGTCTCTTCAAACGGGGGTACGTGGGGCTAATTGGAGTCAATGTGGGGGTCCTTGACATGAAGAAGTGAACCACTGCTCTGGATGCAGAGGATCCAACTAGGGATGATCATCAGGTGTTTTGGGACCGATCACCGATCGTTTTTCTCATGATCGTCCGATACCGATGTACGGGTCGATACCGATGTACGGGTCGATACCGATGTACGGGTCCATTTGGTCTCACTTCAACTCTCCACCCTTTACCCCCCCCCCCCCCCCCCCCCAACACACCCCCAACCCCCACGAGTCCCATCCACGGGAAAACAGAACTGGAAACATGAATATTTTTCCATAGATTATTTTGAAAAGTATGAATTGAAATTCCATACTTGCGTAATGCGTAGGAACACTGACGGTACATACAATACATGCACATTATGTCAAAAATTACAATTAGACACACACACACACACACACACACACACACACACGCACACAACTGACGCACGTGCACACAGTCAGCATAGTGTAACAAAAGCTACTGTATCCTCCTTCCTCTGCACAAGTTTCCCACATTCTTCCACAATGTGCATTAGTTGTGTGTGTGTGTGTGTGTGTGTGTGTGTGTTGTGTGTGTGTGTGTGTGTGTGTGTGTTGTGTGTGTGTGTGGTGTGTGTGTGTGTGTGTGTGTGTGTGTGGTGTGTGTGTGTGTGTGTGTGTGTGTGTGTGTGTGTGTGTGTGTGTGTGTGTGTGTGTGTGTGTGTGTGTGCGCGCGCGAGTGCGTGTGTGTGTCTGCGTGCGTGTGAAATTCTCACACATTGTGTCTTCACTGGGTCAACAGGGACCCCCTGGGGGGTCAGTGTGACAAGTAGGGTGACCAGATTCAAAGTGTTCATTTGAGGGACAGACGTATGGCTTGTTGTGTGGGACAGGGGGGGGACCAGGGGGGACGGGGTTACAACCTAATAGGACTACTTAACCCATTTTGGGTGGGAAGTTGGGAACCCCTTTTTGGTGTTAGCATCATGTTGTGCTTTAGCTATTGAAAAATAGCAGATCTACAAGCTCATAGCGAGCCACCGAGTGGCGCGCTACGAGCTTGTAGGTCTGCTATTTTTGAAAAATCATGAAATGTGCCTGTAATTTGGAATATATTTTCAGAACGAACTTTTTTAACTAAAATCTTTGCTTCTGGAGGGTCCCTGGAACAACATATTTTCAGATGGGGGTCTCGGAGGCCAATTACAGATCATTTTTGGGGTCCTTGACATGAAATATTGAGTGATACAGGCCTATAAACATTATTATGTTATTAGGTTATTTCAGAAAACTGTCAGGATTTAGAAGACATTATTTTCAGGCCTAAATGGGTTAAGATGCTATTAAAGGAGAATTTCAGACGCTTTCTTACCTGTATTTGTAGTTGTTACGTCCCCACCAAAGAGGTCCACGTGTTATTTGTAGTTGTTACGTCCCCACCAAAGAGGTCCAGGTGTTATTTGTAGTTATGTCCCCACCAAAGAGGTCCAGGTGTTATTTGTAGTTGTTACGTCCCCACCAAAGAGGTCCAGGTGTTATTTGTAGTTGTTACGTCCCCACCAAAGAGGTCCAGGTGTTATTTGTAGTTGTTACGTCCCCACCAAAGAGGTCCAGTTGTTATTTGTACTTATTTCCATCGAAATAAGTAGCAAAGTGTGCCGCTTGGGATACTATTTACATTATGAAGAGAGGATATATACATTTTTTTTTTATATTTGAGCGATGGAAATAAGCTAATAATTAGCACAAGCATCTTGTATTGTCAATGTGTGAGACAGACAGGGTCTCAATGTGGGACAGACAGACAGACAGACAGACAGGGTCTCAATGTGGGACAGACAGACAGACAGGGTCTCAATGTGGGACAGACAGACAGACAGACAGACAGACAGGGTCTCAATGTGACAACAGTCCCCAGACACACGGATTAGCCCTTTAATCTGTGATGTCACCGTGGTCATGTGGCTGTCTTTCTGCCTGCCAATCAGACGACTGTCTGAAAGACAGACAACAATTGACAGTAGCAGAGAACTCGTCTCATTGTCTATGTACAGTATAATCACACACACACACACACACACACACACACACACACACACACACACACACACACACACACACACACACACACACACACACACGGTGAAGAATAGTGCCACTGTTCAGTGTCATTTCGCTGCTCAGTGCATCTCTCTCTCTCTCTCTCTCTCTCTCTCTCTCTCTCTCTCTCTCTCTCTCACGTGAAGCCTCTAGTCTGGGGTAATCCCCTGCCCCCCCCCTCCCCACACACACACACCCACACCCACAAATACCAGCTGTTGACGTGACACACATTGCATTCAGTAACTGTTGCTCCAGTAATGGACTTCATCTGTTGATTAATATTATTGCTATAAGAATGAATTATGATTAATTGAGTTAAAAAAACATAATATGGTCTGTTCCTAATTTAATAAGGCCTATAGAATCAAGCACGCACACACAGAGGCACGCACGCACAGAGGCACCCACGCACGCACACACAGTACTACTAGGCATTACCCTACAAGAAGAACGGTGCCACTGTCATACACAAACCAAGTTACGTGTGTGTGTGTGTGTGTGTGTGTGTGTGTGTGTGTGTGTGTGTTGAAAGTCCCTGAAAGATGACACTACAGTGTCGTCTTTCTTTCCTTCTCACACGCGAGTTTCATTTGAGCGTCACCGAGTAGAGCATGAGATGTACTCTGTGTGTGTGTGTGTGTGTGTAGAGAGTGTGATGTACTGTATATATAGCGATATGCTGTGAACGTGTGTGTGAGACTGTGACCGTAGCGAGCGAGACAGCCTGGCGTAGCGATACTCGTAGTCATATTAGCATCACTGCGTCGTCTGGATACTCTGCCTGGGGCAATACTAACTAACTATGCATTGCAAAGGCAGATGGAAGTGCAGTAAATATGATGCCACAGTGTTCACACAACGTCCACAATGAGGAAACATCTCCAAACTCAATACACCAGATTCATCTAGGCACGATGGAGCATTACACTGGTTTACGACAGGGTCCCCCATGTTCAATTAATCAAGTCACATGGTAATATGACTGACTTGTACACTCCCATGACTAATTGATTTATGGTGCAATGTTCACGCGCGCGCACACACACACACACAGAGTACAGTAACAGTACAGTATGCTAGTGGGGGGTGCTACCAGCAGGTAGGCAAGATTAGTCATGCCTTCGTGTGTGTGTGTGTGTGTGTGTGTGTGTGTGTGTGTGTGTGTGTGTGTGTGTGCGCGTGTGCGTCATGTGATCTAGAGGTGTGTGTGTGTTTAAGGTCTTCTCCCAGTCGGCCTTTCATCTGTTTATGTTCACAACGAACAGACCTGTGTGTGTGTCATTATAACCACTTCAGTAACCCTATAAGAGGCTGCAGCACGTTGGCAGTTTGGCAAAGACTACATCTTGTGAGCTTGTTGTTTCCTTCTAGAAGACCATTCTATTGAGGTGGTCAACCATGGTGTACATGAAATGAAGACCAAAATAAAACATTGAAGGTGAAGTGAAGTGACAAAGTAAATAGAATGGGATTCAAAAGGCTCTGAATCACCAGAGCTGTCCTGACTGGGTTCATAAAACCTTTCATTTCCTACTGTTGACTTCTGTACCGCGGTTCTGACACCCTGCCAGGGCGATTTACCGTAAACTATCATACACCACACACACGCACGCACGTGCACACACACACACACACACACACACACACACACACACACACACACACACACACACACAATACACACACACACATGAAAAGCACAGCACAGCTTGGCATGAGCCGGACTGGAAAAGCGTATCATGAAATAGCTCTATGGAATGCAAGACACCAGAATAGAATAAACCATTATAAGGCAAAATGTTCTAAATGTGACGGCAATCTAGAGGGTTTTCATGATGCTGAATCCATTCTATCTATCTAGAGGGTTTTCATGATGCTGAATCCATTCTATCTAGAGGGTTTTCATGATGCTGAATCCATTCTATCTATCTAGAGGGTTTTCATGATGCTGAATCCATTCTATCTATCTAGAGGGTTTTCATGATGCTGAATCCATTCTATCTATCTAGAGGGTTTTCATGATGCTGAATCCATTCTATCTAGAGGGTTTTCATGATGCTGAATCCATTCTATCTATCTAGAGGGTTTTCATGATGCTGAATCCATTCTATCTATCTAGAGGGTTTTCATGATGCTGAATCTATTCTATCTAGAGGGTTTTCATGATGCTGAATCCATTCTATCTAGAGGGTTTTCATGATGCTGAATCCATTCTATCTATCTAGAGGGTTTTCATGATGCTGAATCCATTCTATCTAGAGGGTTTTCATGATGCTGAATCCATTCTATCTAGAGGGTTTTCATGATGCTGAATCCATTCTATCTAGAGGGTTTTCATGATGCTGAATCCATTCTATCTATCTAGAGGGTTTTCATGATGCTGAATCCATTCTATCTAGAGGGTTTTCATGATGCTGAATCCATTCTATCTAGAGGGTTTTCATGATGCTGAATCCATTCTATCTAGAGGGTTTTCATGATGCTGAATCTATTCTATCTAGAGGGTTTTCATGATGCTGAATCCATTCTATCTAGAGGGATTTCATGATGCTGAATCCATTCTATCTAGAGGGTTTTCATGATGCTGAATCCATTCTGTCTAGAGGGTTTTCATGATGCTGAATCCATTCTGTCTAGAGGGTTTTCATGATGCTGAATCCATTATATCTAGAGGGTTTTCATGATGCTGAATCCATTCTATCTAGAGGGTTTTCATGATGCTGAATCCATTCTGTCTAGAGGGTTTTCATGATGCTGAATCCATTCTGTCTAGAGGGTTTTCATGATGCTGAATCCATTCTATCTAGAGGGTTTTCATGATGCTGAATCCATTCTATCTAGAGGGTTTTCATGATGCTGAATCCATTCTATCTAGAGGGTTTTCATGATGCTGAATCCATTCTATCTATCTAGAGGGTTTTCATGATGCTGAATCCATTCTATCTAGAGGGTTTTCATGATGCTGAATCCATTCTATCTAGAGGGTTTTCATGATGCTGAATCCATTATATCTAGAGGGTTTTCATGATGCTGAATCCATTCTGTCTAGAGGGTTTTCATGATGCTGAATCCATTCTATCTATCTAGAGGGTTTTCATGATGCTGAATCCATTCTATCTATCTAGAGGGTTTTCATGATGCTGAATCCATTCTATCTAGAGGGTTTTCATGATGCTGAATCCATTCTGTCTAGAGGGTTTTCATGATGCTGAATCCATTCTATCTATCTAGAGGGTTTTCATGATGCTGAATCCATTCTATCTAGAGGGTTTTCATGATGCTGAATCCATTCTATCTAGAGGGTTTTCATGATGCTGAATCCATTCTATCTAGAGGGTTTTCATGATGCTGAATCTATTCTATCTAGAGGGTTTTCATGATGCTGAATCCATTCTATCTAGAGGGTTTTCATGATGCTGAATCCATTCTATCTAGAGGGTTTTCATGATGCTGAATCCATTCTATCTAGAGGGTTTTCATGATGCTGAATCCATTCTATCTAGAGGGTTTTCATGATGCTGAATCCATTCTATCTATCTAGAGGGTTTTCATGATGCTGAATCCATTCTATCTAGAGGGTTTTCATGATGCTGAATCCATTCTATCTAGAGGGTTTTCATGATGCTGAATCCATTCTATCTATCTAGAGGGTTTTCATGATGCTGAATCCATTCTATCTAGAGGGTTTTCATGATGCTGAATCCATTCTGTCTAGAGGGTTTTCATGATGCTGAATCCATTCTATCTATCTAGAGGGTTTTCATGATGCTGAATCCATTCTATCTAGAGGGTTTTCATGATGCTGAATCCATTCTATCTATCTAGAGGGTTTTCATGATGCTGAATCCATTCTATCTAGAGGGTTTTCATGATGCTGAATCCATTCTATCTAGATGGTTTTCATGATGCTGAATCCATTCTATCTATCTAGAGGGTTTTCATGATGCTGAATCCATTCTATCTAGAGGGATTTCATGATGCTGAATCCATTCTATCTAGAGGGTTTTCATGATGCTGAATCCATTCTATCTATCTAGAGGGTTTTCATGATGCTGAATCCATTCTATCTAGAGGGTTTTCATGATGCTGAATCCATTCTATCTATCTAGAGGGTTTTCATGATGCTGAATCCATTCTATCTAGAGGGTTTTCATGATGCTGAATCCATTCTATCTAGAGGGTTTTCATGATGCTGAATCCATTCTATCTAGAGGGTTTTCATGATGCTGAATCCATTCTATCTAGAGGGTTTTCATGATGCTGAATCCATTCTATCTAGAGGGTTTTCATGATGCTGAATCCATTCTATCTATCTAGAGGGTTTTCATGATGCTGAATCCATTCTATCTATCTAGAGGGTTTTCATGATGCTGAATCCATTCTATCTAGAGGGTTTTCATGATGCTGAATCCATTCTATCTAGAGGGTTTTCATGATGCTGAATCCATTCTATCTAGAGGGTTTTCATGATGCTGAATCCATTCTATCTAGAGGGTTTTCATGATGCTGAATCCATTCTATCTAGAGGGTTTTCATGATGCTGAATCCATTCTATCTAGAGGGTTTTCATGATGCTGAATCCATTCTATCTAGAGGGTTTTCATGATGCTGAATCCATTCTATCTAGAGGGATTTCATGATGCTGAATCCATTCTATCTAGAGGGTTTTCATGATGCTGAATCCATTCTATCTAGAGGGTTTTCATGATGCTGAATCCATTCTATCTAGAGGGTTTTCATGATGCTGAATCCATTCTATCTATCTAGAGGGTTTTCATGATGCTGAATCCATTCTATCTAGAGGGTTTTCATGATGCTGAATCCATTCTATCTATCTAGAGGGTTTTCATGATGCTGAATCCATTCTATCTAGAGGGTTTTCATGATGCTGAATCCATTCTATCTAGAGGGTTTTCATGATGCTGAATCCATTCTATCTAGAGGGTTTTCATGATGCGAATCCATTCTGTCTAGAGGGTTTTCATGATGCTGAATCCATTCTATCTAGAGGGTTTTCATGATGCTGAATCCATTCTATCTAGAGGGTTTTCATGATGCTGAATCCATTCTATCTAGAGGGTTTTCATGATGCTGAATCCATTCTATCAATCTAGAGGGTTTTCATGATGCTGAATCCATTCTATCTAGAGGGTTTTCATGATGCTGAATCCATTCTATCTAGAGGGTTTTCATGATGCTGAATCCATTCTATCTAGAGGGTTTTCATGATGCTGAATCCATTCTATCAATCTAGAGGGTTTTCATGATGCTGAATCCATTCTATCTAGAGGGTTTTCATGATGCTGAATCCATTCTATCTAGAGGGTTTTCATGATGCTGAATCCATTCTATCTAGAGGGTTTTCATGATGCTGAATCCATTCTATCTATCTAGAGGGTTTTCATGATGCTGAATCCATTCTATCTAGAGGGTTTTCATGATGCTGAATCCATTCTATCTAGAGGGTTTTCATGATGCTGAATCTATTCTATCTAGAGGGTTTTCATGATGCTGAATCCATTCTATCTAGAGGGTTTTCATGATGCTGAATCCATTCTATCTATCTAGAGGGATTTCATGATGCTGAATCCATTCTATCTAGAGGGTTTTCATGATGCTGAATCCATTCTATCTAGAGGGTTTTCATGATGCTGAATCCATTCTATCTAGAGGGTTTTCATGATGCTGAATCCATTCTATCTATCTAGAGGGTTTTCATGATGCTGAATCCATTCTATCTAGAGGGGTTTCATGATGCTGAATCCATTCTATCTAGAGGGTTTTCATGATGCTGAATCCATTCTATTTAGAGGGTTTTCATGATGCTGAATCCATTCTATCTAGAGGGTTTTCATGATGCTGAATCCATTCTATCTGGAGGGTTTTCATGATGCTGAATCCATTCTATCTAGAGGGTTTTCATGATGCTGAATCCATTCTATCTAGAGGGTTTTCATGATGCTGAATCCATTCTATCTATCTAGAGGGTTTTCATGATGCTGAATCCATTCTATCTAGAGGGTTTTCATGATGCTGAATCCATTCTATCTATCTAGAGGGTTTTCATGATGCTGAATCTATTCTATCTAGAGGGTTTTCATGATGCTGAATCCATTCTATCTAGAGGGTTTTCATGATGCTGAATCCATTCTATCTAGAGGGTTTTCATGATGCTGAATCCATTCTATCTAGAGGGTTTTCATGATGCTGAATCCATTGGATTAGTAGCTTGGAATGGATTAGTAGTAATAGCCGTCATCACAAATGTGATGAGGTCAGCAGCACATGTGGGCAAGTGGATATGGCCGAATTTGGCACAAAGTGTTTTTCGTGCAAAACTAATGTTTGGAATGGATTCAGAATCATGAAAACCCCCTAGTTTGACCAATAAACTAAACTAAACGAGATATAGATAGAGTAGATAGGTTAGTTTTGGATACAGATTTCAGATGTTACACTTTATCTCTGTTGCTCTGTGTATGCGTAACACACTGTGTGTGTGTGTGTGTGTGTGTGTGTGTGTGTGTGTGTGTGTGTGTGTGTGTGGTAATAGGAATATTGACTTCCTCATGTTTGAGTTTCAGTAGCGTTTCAGTTCTGTGGAAAACGGAACACACACACACGTCACGTGCGCACACACACGTGCACGCACACACACACACGTGCACACACACACACACGCACCTTGACCCTGTGTTGACAACGTGGGAGGAAAGCAAAGAAGGTGTGTCCCTTCCTCTCTCTCTCTCTTGTTCTTTATGTCTCTCTATCACACACACACACACACACACACACGCACACACACACACACACACACACACACACACACACGTGTGTCCATTAGTAAAGGAATGCTGGTGAGGAAAATGAGGGAAGGTGTGGCTGGTTCACCACTTCCTGTATGAACCAAACAGGAAGTAGCATGGGTGGGGGGGGGGGGGGTGGAAAGACAAGGAGTGGTTTTGATTGGTCGGTTCGTTGTGAAAAGGCTCCGAATCATCATGAATCCATTAGACGATGTTTCATCTCTAAAATATAATACCAACATCTACAAAGTGATGCACTTTAACCCACCTGAGAAAATATTCCACAAATGTCTTCTAACCCATTCTGACCTGAGATCAGATTCATACGAGGTTTCCACTGGACACACGCTGGTCTGATTAACCCATTCTGACCCGAGATCAGATTCTAAAAATGTCAGTCGTTCTTCGATTTTTTTCAAAAATAGCAGACCTACAAGCTCGTATTTAAAAATAGCAGATCTACAAGCTCATATCGCGCCACCGAGTGGCGCGATATGAGCTTGTAGATCTGCTATTTTTAAATAGCTAAAGCATAACATGATGCTGACACCAAAATGGGTGCCCGTTCAGAATGGGCTAAATCCTGACAGTTTTCTGAAAAACCTTTCTACTGTATGTCATTGGTTCTCAAACATTTTCATGTGAAGGACCCCCATAAATTATATGTAAATTGGCCGCCGACCCCCATCTGAAAACATGTTGTTCCAGGGAACCCCTCCCAGAAGCAAAGATTTTAGTTAAAAACGTTCCCTCTGAAAGAATATATATTCAAAGATTTGAGCCACACTCGGTGCCGCGCTGTGAGTTTGTAGATCTGCTATTTTTCAATGGCTAAAATATAACATAATGCTTAAAACACCAAAAGGGGTTCCCACTTCCCGCCCAAGAATGGGTTATTAAGGGATTCACTTTTTTTTTTAAGTTAAAAACCTTTGGTCATTTTATCGTCACACGTGTGTGTGTGTGTGTGTGTGTGTGTGTGTGCGCCTGTGTGTGTGTGTGCCTGTGTGTTCAGTTTCAGATGTAGGTCAAGGTGAGCGTGATATGGCTAAAGTCACTTTGTTTGGTCTACACACAAACGTGCGCGTGCGCACATACACGTGATGATGTCATTGGTTTACAGACAAGCGGGGGTGCGTGAATGTGCTTCACAAAGATAACAGTGCCTCAGGTGTGTGTGTGCGCGCGCACATGCACACACGCACACACACACACACACACACACACACACACACACACACACACACACACACACACACACACACACACACGCATTCATGATTCATGGCCGAGGCCTGCTCCTCTCTCTCTCTCTCGCTCTCTCTCTCTCTCTCTCTCTCTCTCTCTCTCTCTGTAAACAGAGCTGTGTTATATTAACCCTTTGAGTAACAGTATCTTGTGAAACTATCTCTGTCAGAGATATTAGTTATACATCCATATAGGAGACGTTAGTTTATAATACTGAAAGTTGACAGCAGTATTTCAGTGTTCTTGCATTCACAAACATTTGCGACAAGAAGTAGCAGCGATTTATTCAAATGTAATTGAATTAAAGTCAGTGTCTCTGTTCATGTAACAGTATTTCTATGAGGTAATTTGCTGTAAGCAGTTTAGAGTATATAAACTGTGTAAACACAATGGTTTGTATTCCTTAAGGTGATTGTATTCCATTTGACATCCTTCCCCTGTCACAGCAGCTCACAGATCTCGCTGCTGTGTTTACACATTGTTGTACTCCACCCCCCCCCCCTCTCTCTCTCTATCTCTGTGTCTCTCTCTAAATAGGGACATGACATCATGGCTTCTGTTTGTTTACATGGTCACGCGTTGCGTCCTCCTAGGGCTGTTATTGGTTGGTGGAACTTGTAAAGACTTGTCTTCTGGTGGTTTCTGAGGGGCCGTATCCACAAACTTTGTCCTACACAAACATTAAATTCCCATTGTCAACGAATGGAGATATTATTTACGTCATAGGTTTATGATGTTTGGCATGGTGTTCGGTGCAGTATGGGCATAAGGTTTTTGATTTTTGGCATGGTGTTTGCAAACTAATTTGGCTCGCCCCCCCTAGTGGTCTGTTTGCAATGAAACCATAGGCATTTTAATCTCCCGGACTAGATTTAGTCACCATAGCTTAGTTTCCATTTACTTTCCATTTTGTTTTAGTCAGTGAAAAAAGGTAGTCGACGAACATTTTTCGTCATAGTTTTAGTCGACAAAATGGCTTCCTAATGTATGAAGCAGGAATTGGAGTCTATGGGCCCGTAGAGTACATGATCTACCTGACCGGGCTGTTTTCTGACCCCTCAATGTCCTAACTCTGTACTGTACTGTACTGTACTGTACTGTACTGTACTGTACTGTACTGTACTGTACTGTACTGTACTGTACTGTACTGTACTGTACTGTACTGGCTCAGCTCAGCTCACACGGTTCGTCTCCATATTTTTGCAAATGAAATGTTTTTTGGGTTTTTTTTACATTTTGAACTGTGGCTATTTAGGAAAACGGCAAGGTTACACACACACACACACACACACACACACACACACACACACACACACACACACACACACACACACACACACACACACACACACACACACCGTGGTGATCTACGACTCTGACTGGAACCCCCACAACGACATCCAGGTACACACACACACACACACACACACACACACACACACACACACACACACACACACACACACACACACACACACACACACACAGACACACACACACACACACACACACACAGACACACACACAC
>NC_139714.1:37082368-37134793 GCF_964188405.1 Protomyctophum parallelum
TTGGCTGGTTGAAGACCAGGCCAGTTGAATATTGGCTGGTTGAAGACCAGGCCAGTTGAATATTGGCTGGTTGAAGACCAGGCCAGTTGAATATTGGCTGGTTGAAGACCAGGCCAGTTGAATATTGGCTGGTTGAAGACCAGGCCAGTTGAATATTGGCTGGTTGAAGACCAGGCCAGTTGAATATTGGCTGGTTGAAGACCAGGCCAGTTGAATATTGGCTGGTTGAAGACCAGGCCAGTTGAATATTGTCTGGTTGAAGACCAGGCCAGTTGAATATTGGCTGGTTGAAGACCAGGCCAGTTGAATATTGTCTGGTTGAAGACCAGGCCAGTTGAATATTGGCTGGTTGAAGACCAGGCCAGTTGAATATTGGCTGGTTGAAGACCAGGCCAGTTGAATATTGGCTGGTTGAAGACCAGGCCAGTTGAATATTGTCTGGTTGAAGACCAGGCCAGTTGAATATTGTCTGGTTGAAGACCAGGCCAGTTGAATATTGTCTGGTTGAAGACCAGGCCAGTTGAATATTGTCTGGTTGAAGACCAGGCCAGTTGAATATTGTCTGGTTGAAGACCAGGCCAGTTGAATATTGGCTGGTTGAAGACCAGGCCAGTTGAATATTGTCTGGTTGAAGACCAGGCCAGTTGAATATTGCCTGGTTGAAGACCAGGCCAGTTGCGGCATTTTAGTATCGGGTGTAGCTGTTGTGTGTGATTCCTCGGCCACATCAGAACAGCAGATTTACAAGCTCACAATGCCATGGCAACGCACAGCAGATCTACAAGTCTACAATGCCTCGCAGCACACAGCGCACACACATACAGTATGCAGTATGCAGCACACAGTGCACACACATACAGTATGTCAGCGGGAAAAAGGAGAGCGGTCGTATCGGTCTGTGTTTCCTGCCATTGTCTCATATCTTCTCTCTTGACACAACAGTAGAAATCTGTGAGAGTTCCTGCTTAAATTGTTGCTGTTTCAGCCAAAGTACTGAGGCACTAGTTTTTTGTTTTGACTGCTTATCGAAATATATATATATATATATATATATATATATATATATATATATATATATATATATATATATATATATATATATTGTTTTATTTATTTTATCAAATTGATTTGGAAATTCTTCAGAAATAAACCTCAAACATTGTGTGTGTGTGTGTGTGTGTGTGTGTGTGTGTTTGTGCGTGTGTGTGTGTGTGCGTGCGTTGCAGAGCCCCAACGGTGTGTACACAGGCTTCATCAAGGTGCAGATGGAGCTGCGGAGACCGGTGACGGTGCGAGGGACTCGAACCGGGGTCGGGGGCCGAGGCCTAGCGTCAGCGGGCGACGAGGCCTTCTACCTGCCAAGAGGAGCCGCCAACACACTGCATGTCAGCTCGACGAACACCGTGAGACAGGTATGTACGCACACACACACACACACACACACACACACCTAAACTTCTCTAAAACACCCTGGACAACGCTCCACACGTCCTAGACTCTTCTCCCTTCTCTAAAACACCCTGGACAACGCTCCACACGTCCCAGACTCTTCTCCCTTCTCTAAAACACCCTGGACAACGCTCCACACGTCCCAGACTCTTCTCCCTTCTCTAAAACACCCTGGACAACGCTCCACACGTCCCAGACTCTTCTCCCTTCTCTAAAACACCCTGGACAACGCTCCACACGTCCTAGACTCTTCTCCCTTCTCTAAAACACCCTGGACAACGCTCCACACGTCCCAGACTCTTCTCCCTTCTCTAAAACACCCTGGACAACGCTCCACACGTCCCAGACTCTTCTCCCTTCTCTAAAACACCCTGGACAACGCTCCACACGTCCCAGACTCTTCTCCCTTCTCTAAAACACCCTGGACAACGCTCCACACGTCCCAGACTCTTCTCCCTTCTCTAAAATACCCTGGACAACGCTCAACACGTCCCAGACTCTTCTCCCTTCTCTAAAACACCCTGGACAACGCTCCACATGTCCCAGACTCTTCTCCCTTCTCTAAAACACCCTGGACAACGCTCCACACGTCCCAGACTCTTCTCCCTTCTCTAAAACACCCTGGACAACGCTCCACACGTCCTAGACTCTTCTCCCTTCTCTAAAACACCCTGGACAACGCTCCACACGTCCTAGACTCTTCTCCCTTCTCTAAAACACCATGGACAACGCTCCACACGTCCCAGACTCTTCTCCCTTCTCTAAAATACCCTGGACAACGCTCCACACGTCCTAGACTCTTCTCCCTTCTCTAAAACACAATGGACAACGCTCCACACGTCCTAGACTCTTCTCCCTTCTCTAAAACACCCTGGACAATGCTCCACACGTCCCAGACTCTCCTCACTTCCCTAAAACACCCTGGACAACGCTCCACATGTCCCAGACTCTTCTCCCTTCTCTAAAACACCACGGACAACGCTCCACACGTCCCAGACTCTTCTCCCTTCTCTAAAACACCCTGGACAACGCTCCACAGGTCCCAGACTCTTCTCTCTTCTCTAAAACACCCTGGACAACGCTCCACACGTCCCAGACTCTTCTCCCTTCTCTAAAACACCCTGGACAACGCTCCACACGTCCCAGACTCTTCTCCCTTCTCTAAAACACCCTGGACAACACTCCACACGTCCCAGACTCTTCTCCCTTCCCTAATACACTGTGTGTGTGTGTGTCTAGGTGATCGTTGCATTGCTGAACAAGTTCACAGTAGCAGACAGCCCTGCCAAATACGCTCTGTACAAACGCTGTACCAGAGAGGAGCAAGGTAAGACCGAGTTTGTGTGTGTGTGTGTGTGTGTGTGTGTGAGAGGGTAACAAGATGACTCGCCCCGTTTCTGTTTTCCTCCCAGAAGTTTCCCCAGTGAGGGGTGGGAGAGGCTGGACAGCAGACGGCTGGACTTTGAATTTCTCTAACTATAAACTTTCATGACAGCAGAACAGCCTAAGTACAAATATAATCTATGAAAAGCTACTACAGTGAAGTCTGTTCACAGAAAGTTGTTATAGGATATGTGGGGATTATCTGATGAGGTACAATTTGAGTGTGCAAATGAGTGTGCATATACTAAATAATACTAAATTGTTTATAGGGTCAATATAAGTAATATAATATAGCCTTTCTACAGGAGTATCTTTTTATATTTTTCCAAAAAGAATACAAACAGCCAATAGCATTATTACAAAGTTATCCCCCTCACTGGTGACAATTCCGGGAGGAAAAACGGGCAAGCACCGGGGCGAGTTATCCGGTATTCTGTGAGAGAGAGAGGGAGAGAGAGTATGCCATGCCATGCATGCCAGCCTTTGATACCAGATGCCTTGGAAGTTTGTTTGCGTGTGTGTGTGTGTGTGTGTGTGTGTGCATGTGTGTGTGTGGGCGTGTGGGCATGTGTGTGTGGGCGTGTGTGAGAGTGTATTTATGGACACCACAGGGCTATCCTCACTATCAACAATTAGCCATGTACGTGCGCACACACACACACACACACACACACACACACACACACACACACACACACACACACAGAGATATAAAAGTCGGCTCTCACCAGAGAAGAGACTAAACATGGACTCTGTAAACCCAATATAAAGCTGTGTGTGTGTGTGTGTGTGTGTGTGTGTGTGTGTGTGTGTGTGTGTCTCTGTGTGTGTGTGTGTGTGTGTGTGTGTGTGTGTGTGTGTGTGTGTGTGTGTGTGTGTGTGTGTGTGTGTTAGCCTGGTTAATAAACCAGACCGAATCAGCCGGTTGCATAACTAACTAACCCATGTACAACCCAGATTCGGCACAAACAAGGGACTAAATTCTTTTCGCTCCTATGCCACCAAAATGTGGAACGCCCTACCAACAGTCATTAAGACATGTGAATCCCTTGACTCCTTCAAAACCGCTCTCAAAGGCACCTACGGATGGCTACAATTCGAAACTGGCCTCTGTAAAATCTGAATCCCCCACCCCCCCCCACCCCCATTTCCCCTCAATGTATATGTATCTTTTCCCTTTTTGCTTCCTATATGATGAATTCCTGTTCTGTTCTTTAGCTACATAGAAATGTCTATTTGTATGTCTCTAAATGTTTTGATGAATTGAACAATGTGGACCCTGTTGTAAACAAGTGTAATGCTTAATTGGGTCGTCCACTCACAGTTAACAGTCTTTGTATTGAGTTTGTGCTTAAAATGTACTGTAAATTCTACAAACTGTTAATAAATATTTCAATCAATCAATCAATCAATATCCCGCGGTCTGTGTGATATTAGTCTGGTTTATTAACCAGGCTATGTGTGTGTGTGTGTGTGTGTGTGTGTGTGTGTGCATACGTGCATGTGGCCGTGTGTGTGTGGTGATAACATGAGTCTTCCCTCATATTTCTGTCAGAAGCCGCTGGGGGCTGATTTCACCCTTCTGAAATGTTGACTCACTGGCGGCCTCTAGTGGCCACGTGTCTCCTCACATCCTTTTACTGAAACTAACCATTATCCATTAATCCATTTAAAACATTCATCGGATTAACTATCACCTTAAAATATATTTTATTTTATTTTAGACAAAACATTAAAGATTAATAATTAATTCAAAAATACATACTTTTATTACATTATGCTCAGCTGCTGGTTTGGCTGCTGGTCAAATAAAAGACCAATAAAATAAAATGAAAGCCAAGTATCTTTACTCTTATTATTTAGCTTAGTTACATTTAACACTATGGTTATGAATACCTACAATTAATTGTAAACAAATCTCTGGCGATTTGTTGCGATTACTAATTGAATAATCGATTCGATTTTGGTTAATTGATTAATTATTATTATTGTTGCACAGCCGTAGCACTTAAAGTGATGTCCAAAAGTGTAATCGGTGTGTGTGTGTGTGTGTGTGTGTGTGTGTGTGTGTGTGTGTGTGTGTGTGTGTGTGTGTGTGTGTGTGTGTGTGTGTGTGTGTGTGTGTGTGTGTGTGTGTGTGTGTGTGTGTGTGTGTGTGTGTGTGTGTGTGTGTGTGTGTGCGCGTGTGCGTGTGCGTGTGTGCGCGTGCAGTGTACATGTGCAGGTTGTCAGAAGGGGAGCAGCCTTTAACCCTTCGTCTGCTGGCCGGTCCAAACACAGACATTCTGAACTTTGTTCTGAGAGAACAACACACTGGAGAGATGATGGTAGGACACACGCACGCACGCACACACACCGGTATCAATAAGCTTTGGGCTTATCGAGTACCCGGTATCAATAAGCTTTGGGCTTATCCAGTACCCGGTATCAATAAGCTTTGTGCTTATCAAGCCTGTTATGGAGCATAGCGGTTCATGACGTCATGTTTAAACAATCAAGACAAGAGGCGATCGTAACAAGTCCTAGTTTTACCATAATCACAAGGAAATGGAATGCTTCAACCATATAGTGTCGCAGTCCCGCCCCCTTTCATGACGACGCCAGGCCCAGGAAATTAATCCCAATGCATTTTTCCCATATACATTTCAAAAAGTATTTATTTAAAGACCTTATAAGCGTCTTACAAAGCCAACTCTTGTCGTGACAAATCATGACAACAAACAATATTTTGGACCAAACAAGAAGAAAAACAACAAAAAAAAGTGTTGTAACCTGCTATTTTCTTCTACTTTCTAATTCTTTGTTTGGCCCGAAACATTGTGTTTATTGTCATGACTTTGACTTGACTTTGACTTTATTAATTCATGCTTGCAGTGGAGCCGAGGCCCCACTGAAAAAACTGCAGAACTTTACAAATTGATACATGATAATAATAATAATAATAAAATAGACTAAAAACACACAATTATAAGGTTAAACATTTTCAGGGCAGCAGAGCATGGTCATGTATGCAGTTCAGGTGGCCATACTGTGTTTTTGTGCAGCTAAATAGTGTCATTATATAGCCTGACTGCAGTGTGCACTGTTGAATTTTTCAGCCTGTTGGTCTTGGCCTTGGGTTCGGGTTCAGCCAGCTTGTGTTGGTTCCTCAAAGTCCTGGCAGTGCAGCTGCCTCAGGTAGCAGGTCAGGCAGAGGGTGTTGTTCATCGTGCATGTCCTTGACCATCTTCACTGCAGCCTCCTCCCTCCTGCTCCCTCATGCTCCCTCAAAGCGTATTTCAGACAGGACACTCACCCGTTTCCTCCTATGTTTAGGATTCGGTCTGTGTCCTTCTAAAATTGTTATTTTTTGCTGTCTGTTTTTACCGGCTTTGGATCCTCTTGCCCGGCTTCTTTTGCGGATAATCCCGAGGCTTTCCAGCATTTGTTTTGTATTCCCATTCAGCTGGGCTGTGCTTTTCCTTAGACTTTTTAGGAAGTGCGGAGAGTATTTGCGATTATTTACTCCTTCCATTTCCAATTAGTTTTCCCGATGGCGACACATGATGCAAGAACAATTCCCAGCAAGCTGCCTTGAAGAAATAAAAATAAGAAACAACTAAAACCTAAATAAAACACTTAAAAAGTCGAGGGCACATGATTTGTCACGACAAGAGTTGTCTTTGTCCGCGGCATAAACGTCTTTAAATAAATACTTTCTGAAAAGTCTATGAGGAAAATTAACAGGGATTTATTTTCCGGGTCTCTCGAGGGGGGGCGGGACTGCGACGCTCTATACCAGATATCTATAATAATGGAATGCTTCAACCATATACCAGATATCTATAACAAAATGATTGAAAGAAAGAACTAGTGTATTGTCTGCTAGCGTGCTGCTTGCTTATGTTATGGATATACATACTGTTGACTTTTACTACTTTGTCATCAGTAATTCAACAAAAGATACTTATAAAACGCCCAAATAAGTTACATTAAACGGCGCTACAGGGGCCAGGGCGGGTTTTTTGCGCAACCCTATGGGCGTTATAGACTATAGACTATATGTTAGTTAATGACGGGTGCATTCTCTCTTTTCGCCACCAGTGGGAGGCCTTCTCAGTGCCGGAGCTCGGCAACTTCCTGCGGATCCTGGAGAGGGAGGAGCGCGAGCAGTTGGACGCTATCGTGCGTCGCTACGCTAACTACCGCCAGAGACTGGAGGACGCGCTGCGCCGCACCACTACCGCCCCCTAGAGGCCCAGGGGAGGCGCTGCACTGCGCCACTACCGCCCCCTAGTGGTGAGGGGGGGGGGGGAGAGGACACAAGATGACATCACACCAAAGAGGATCCAAATCACACCAAAGAGGATCCAAATTAAACCAAAGAGGATCCAAATTAAACCAAAGAGGATCCAAATTAAACCAAAGAGGATCCAAATTAAACCAAAGAGGATCCAAATTAAACCAAAGAGGATCCAAATTAAACCAAAGAGGATCCAAATTAAACCAAAGAGGATCCAAATTAAACCAAAGAGGATCCAAATTAAACCAAAGAGGATCCAAATCACACCAAAGAGGATCCAAATCACACCAAAGAGGATCCAAATTAAACCAAAGAGGATCCAAATTAAACCAAAGAGGATCCAAATCACACCAAAGAGGATCCAAATCACACCAAAGAGGATCCAAATTAAACCAAAGAGGATCCAAATTAAACCAAAGAGGATCCAAATTAAACCAAAGAGGATCCAAATCACACCAAAGAGGATCCAAATTAAACCAAAGAGGATCCAAATTAAACCAAAGAGGATCCAAATCAAACCAAAGAGGATCCAAATTAAACCAAAGAGGATCCAAATCACACCAAAGAGGATCCAAATCACACCAAAGAGGATCCAAATTAAACCAAAGAGGATCCAAATTAAACCAAAGAGGATCCAAATTAAACCAAAGAGGATCCAAATCACACCAAAGAGGATCCAAATTAAACCAAAGAGGATCCAAATCTCACCAAAGAGGATCCAAATCAAACCAAAGAGGATCCAAATTAAACCAAAGAGGATCCAAATTAAACCAAAGAGGATCCAAATCACACCAAAGAGGATCCAAATTAAACCAAAGAGGATCCAAATTAAACCAAAGAGGATCCAAATCAAACCAAAGAGGATCCAAATTAAACCAAAGAGGATCCAAATCAAACCAAAGAGGATCCAAATTAAACCAAAGAGGATCCAAATCACACCAAAGAGGATCCAAATCACACCAAAGAGGATCCAAATCACACCAAAGAGGATCCAAATCAAACCAAAGACGTTCCAACTCAAACGGAAAAGCTTGTTCTCGTTGAAAGATGGAGAATGATGATGCTATAAGCGGAGGGGCGGGGCTTAACGGCATCGATTTAAAGGGCCACTTCAACCCCTTTTGCCAACCAGAATTTATTTTAATTATGTTTTGGGAGACGATAAAACACTAGCGCCACCCCTTACCCCTTATCCCTAAACTTATTTGCCATTTTTTACTATTTTAAAACATTTTAAAATAGTCTAAATAGCCGATCTACAAGCTAACAACATGTGGATGTAGTTTGGCTAGTTGAACTTTTTTTAAATGTTTTAAAATAGTAAAAAATGGCAAATACGTTTAGGGATAAGGTGTAAGGGGTGGCGCAAGATGGAGTATTTTCAAAGTGCCCGGACACTGGTCTCAACGGCTCGATTACTACAATGACCATGATGCTTTGCTGCACTCTGGGCTGTCTTACTGAGACAACATGTAGTCCAGGAAGTAAGTGAGACCAGTGCACTTTCAAACACTCTAAAACCACATTTTATGAACCCACATTAAAGTGTTGTCTTGTTTCCCAAACTAAACTGAAATAAGATCAGGCTAATCTGGACTTTTAACGCAGATGTCGCCTGGATCAACGACAGGTCTGCTAACGAGGGGCGCGACAACGCGAGCACGAAACGAGCACGCGCACGACAATTTCTGAACCATTTCTAAACCAAATGGACCCTTACGGGTCTGTGACTGTGAGTGTAACACATGGAACCAAATGGACCCTTACAGGTCTGTAACTCTGAGAGTGTAACACATGGAACCAAATGGACCCTTACAGGTATGTGACTCTGAGAGTGTAACACATGGAACCAAATGGACCCTTATGGGTCTGTAACTGAGTGTGTAACACATGGAACCAAATGGACCCTTACAGGTCTGTAACTCTGAGAGTGTAACAAATGGAACCAAATGGACCCTTATGGGTCTGTAACTGAGAGTGTAACACATGGAACCAAATGGACCCTTACAGGTCTGTAACTCTGAGAGTGTAACAAATGGAACCAAATGGACCCTTACAGGTCTATTTTGTTCCATTTGGGGGGGGGGTCCTTGAAATGAAATACAAAAAAGTTTGACAAACTACTGCATTATAATGTAATGATTAGATTAGAATTGAATAAATGGGGAGAGAGAGAGAGATAGTGACAGAGAGAGAGTGATAGAGTGACCTGTAAACTTATGTTATAACTCCATGTAAAGTTGTGTGTGAAGTCCACAAGATGGTCACACATTTCAGCAGGTCACACATGTCAGCGTAACACCACCACGCTGTCTCTCTCTCTCTCTCCCCTTTACGTTGAGTAATTTATGTGTTTTTCTTCTTTTCTTGGTAAAGATGTGTTGCGTATAATTTAATGTCTTTGGGGTTGTGAAGGTGTGTAAATATCCTGTTCATCTATATGTGGGTGAAGCTTTTATATTAGATTATAATTAAATATTGTATTTTCTTGTCATTTTGGAACAGAGAGAGGAAAAAAAAGGTCTTATTTTATTTTTTACAGAGGCGTAAAAATCAAGCAGAATCAGAAGCCAGCGCAAAAGACAATCAACACACGCACGCAAGCACACACACATGCATGCACAGTTGCACACACACATGCATGTGTTGCAGTTGCACACACACATGCATGTATATTATACTGTAGGCTCATTTGGGGATTCTGGACATGACCATATTTCTGGATATCGTCGACTCAAACGATAACTGATCAACGTCATGAGGCTGTTTTCTTTCACCAACACTAACTGTCTGCTAATTATCGTCTCACATTTATGTCTGGTTTTATGCTGAAGTCTGTGGAGTTGAACTAATGAATAAAAACAACATTAATACAAATTAAAATAAATGTTAACGTTAATGATGTTCTGATCAAAACCTGAGGCGCTCGTTCCATTCTTAACGAGTGGGTGGAAAGAAGTACTCATGTTTTGTTTTTACTTGACCCATTCTGGGCGGGAACCCCTTTTGGTGTTTTAACTAAGCATTATGTTATACTTTAGCTATTGAAAAATAGCAGATCGACAAGCTCATAGCGCGCCACTCGGTGGCGCGCTATGAGCTTGTCGATCTGCTGTTTTTGAAAAAAATCGTGAAAATGCGGCACAAATCTTTGAATATAATGTATTCTTTCAGTATAATCTTTTTTTATTTCCACGTCAGGCCTATTAATTCTTTGGATGCCCACTAGGTGGCAGGATAAGCACACTCTCACTCTACGCTCCTCTGTTTAACCCATTCTGAACGGGAACCCATTTTGGTGTCAGCATCATGTTATGCTTTAGCTATTGAAAAATAGCAGATCTACAAGCTCATATCGCGCCACCGAGTGGCGCGATATGAGCTTGTAGGTCTGCTATTTTTTGAAAAATAGAAGAACGACTGACATTTTTAGAATCTGATCTCAGGTCAGAATGGGTTAATCAGACCAGTGTGTGTCCAGTGGAAAACTCGTATGAATCTGATCTCAGGTCAGAATGGGTTAATTTCCGGGGGAATCGGTGAGGAGGGGGCTGTGTGTTGTGAGCACAGTGATCAGTAATATCAGCTCATACCCCTTATCTCTCGTCAGAAACGGTTACGTGTCCGCAGCGATCACCAATGATTTACGATCCTCGGGATGTGCGTCGGCTCACCGTGGACAGCTCTCGAAGCTTTAGAGATACAGGGCTTTTCAAACGCATGTTATAATGGAGGCTCAATGGAAGGAAATCCCATAGCTGGTGGGGACGGAGGTGTTGCATAGCAACCGGAGCAATGCTAAAGGGTAAATTGACGGTCGCCGCTGTCATAATATGGAATATATTTGGGGTACGAACATATTCGTACGATTATAATAGTAGATTACGGAGGAAATAATTATGTCAACGTATCGATACTGCCGTGCAGAAACGCCAACGCTGGGCAGGAGCTACTGCACGCTCTAGACGCTATCATTTTTTGCGGGCGGAAGTTGCAATCAGTTCACATTGAATGAAACGAGTATCTATTTTGGTAAAATGTGCAGAGAGACAGGTTCCTATAGAGTGTTATTAGAATGTTAGACGGGTTGTGAGGACATGTCATAAGATGATGATATGATGTCATGATGAAGAGGGCTGTGTTGCCGTGGGAACGGACTGGTTTCAGGAAGTGGTCATAAGGGGGGGGGGGGGGGGTACAGGAAGCAGGAAGTGGTCATAAGCGGAGTACAGGAAGTAGGAATGGTAGACTGTATCTTTGCGTCTTCATGTCGCTGTGCTTCCATTGACAATGAATGGTAGACTGCATCTTTGTATCTTCATGTCGCTGTGCTTCCATTGACAATGAATGGTAGACTGTATCTTTGCATCTTCATGTCGCTGTGCTTCCATTTACAATGAATGGTAGACTGCATCTTTGCATCTTCATGTCGCTGTGCTTCCATTGACAATGAATGGTAGACTGCATCTTTGTATCTTCATGTCGCTGTGCTTCCATTTACAATGAATGGTAGACTGCATCTTTGCATCTTCATGTTGCTGTGCTTCCATTGACAATGAATGGTAGACTGCATCTTTGCATCTTCATGTCGCTGTGCTTCCATTGACAGAGTTTAATGTTTGTGTTTTTCTGAACGGAGAATTTACGTCACGATGTGAGCAAATCGGCCAATAAGGGACCACCATTCTCAACGATGATGTATGACGATTAGAGCTCACTTCACGCGGGTGTGATTTTTCTTTTCTTCCAAAGCCATTAAGAGTCACATTATTATTACTCATTATGCAGAATGTGCCATATCAAGTTTTAAAAAATGTATATAAAAGTCTTTTGAAAGTAGCAGATCTACAAGCCCTCAATGCGTCGCATCGCGCACGCTTGTAGATCTGCTACTTTCAAACGGCCGACATGCATAATTATGAGGTTGAAGTGTTTAATGTATGTTTTTTGTCATCGTAATAATCATACCAATCAAAATCTACAAAGCAGTTTTTAAATAATTGTAGTGCGGTAAAAGTACAATATTTGACTATAGTCTGAGATGCAGTGGGAGTAGAAGTAAAAGTATTGCAGATTGGACATACTCCAGTAAAGTACAAATACCTCAAAGTTGTACTTAAGAAAATGTACTTTGTTCCTTTTTTTTTTTACACCCCTGGTCGTATCCTAGCAACCGTCTTATCAACTAAACACAGCTGACTTCAAAGTGAGCAACAGGGCTGTACAATGGCGACATCTAGTGGACAGTTTAGGTAATGCCTTCTGTCTGTCTGGAGCTGTGCTGACGACCAAAGACTTTTTTGTTTTGTTGAATAACTTTATATCATTATTTATATTATTATTATTATATAACCAAAGATTTGATGTTGTTGTTGTTGTTGTTGCCTGGAGCAAAGAGAGAACCCCATTGGTGGGGAAATATATAAAGTTTAATTTAAATTGTTATTTACCTGAATTTAATTATACTTTTCAAACAAACACTGGGCAATTTAATTAAAGTAACGATGATGATCTGTGTGGAAAGATGTGTTATTTTTTTCTCTTATTCTCCTTGTTCCCGCGTCTTTGGCACTGCTATTTATTACTCATTCAATGCATTTTATAGACAACTAGAACTACACTCTGTCGAGTGCCTACTTGCTTGTTGCACACTAGTAAGCCATAAATGGCCTACTAGTGCGCAAGCAGAGCGTGCAAGTACTGTAGACTGCTACAAACTTTAAAATCTATAATTTAATTATTAGATTTAGCTATTTGCTATTAGTATTTTTATTAAGTATGGTAAAATCTTCTATCTCTAAAGAAAATATAGTTCCATCCTTTTAGAAGTGTCTAGGATCCACTTGTATAACTGGCTCTCAATGATGACGTATTAAAGATATGTCTATGTAGGCTATATGTCATTTCTGAGTTGGTTAGTGGTATAATGTGGTTACTCGGGTGGTTTGATGCGTATGTCCCTTGAATCCACCCGACACTGAAACGTATCATCTTCATCACGTCATACATGGACATACGCTTCGTAGCATGACGGAAAACATACCTGCATGGTCTGCTTTGTGCCAGCTTATGACGTCATATCATATTATGCTGCTAAGAGACAACATACTCATCGTAGCACGTGACCTGACTGATAACATTACTTGCACGCTCTGCTTGCACAAGTAATGAATTAAATACCCTTCTGGACTTTGGGTTAAGGCCGAAGGCATGGGGAGAGAGTATGTTTTATTGTCTCCACCAGGCCGAAGGCATGGGGAGAGAGTATGTTTAGTTGTCTCCACCAGGCCGAAGGCACGGGGAGAGAGTATGTTTAGTTGTCTCCACCAGGCCGAAGGCACGGGGAGAGAGTATGTTTAGTTGTCTCCACCAGGCCGAAGGCATGGGGAGAGAGTATGTTTAGTTGTCTCCACCAGGCCGAAGGCATGGGGAGAGAGTATGTTTAGTTGTCTCCACCAGGCCGAAGGCACGGGGAGAGAGTATGTTTAGTTGTCTCCACCAGGCTGAAGGCATGGGGAGAGAGTATGTTTTATTGTCTCCACCATGAAGGCACGGGGAGAGAGTATGTTTAGTTGTCTCCACCAGGCTGAAGGCATGGGGAGAGAGTATGTTTTATTGTCTCCACCATGAAGGCATGGGGAGAGAGAGTATGTTTTATTGTCTCTACCATGAAGGCATGGGGAGAGAGAGTATGTTTTATTGTCTCCACCAGGCCGAAGGCATGGGGAGAGAGTATGTTTTATTGTCTCCACCATGAAGGCATGGGGAGAGAGTATGTTTTATTGTCTCCACCAGGCCGAAGGCATGGGGAGAGAGTATGTTTTATTGTCTCCACCATGAAGGCATGGGGAGAGAGTATGTTTTATTGTCTCCAATGGACCCAAACGGTTCCATTTTAGCTACACTCTCAGAGTTACATTGATTTTACAATATAAATTGGGGGTCCCAGAGATAAAAATGCCATTAAATGGGTTTATGTAAACTAATGCATGTCAAACTGGGGGTCCTTGAACGGGTTGAGAATATCTGCTAGGCCGTAAATTATATCTTCTCTTATGGGGGTCCCTGGCTATTATGTTTTCAAATGGGGGTCCCTGGCTATTATGTTTTCAAATGGGGGTCCCTGGCTATTATGTTTTCAAATGGGGGTCCCTGGCTATTATGTTTTCAAATGGGGGTCCCTGGCTATTATGTTTTCAAATGGGGGTCCCTGGCTATTATGTTTTCAAATGGGGGTCCCTGGCTATTATGTTTTCAAATGGGGGTCCCTGGCTATTATGTTTTCAAATGGGGGTCCCTGGCTATTATGTTTTCAAATGGGGGTCCCTGGCTATTATGTTTTCAAATGGGGGTCCCTGGCTATTATGTTTTCAAATGGGGGTCCCTGGCTATTATGTTTTCAAATGGGGGTCCCTGGCTATTATGTTTTCAAATGGGGGTCCCTGGCTATTATGTTTTCAAATGGGGGTCCCTGGCTATTATGTTTTCAAATGGGGGTCCCTGACTATTATGTTTTCAAATGGGGGTCCCTGGCTATTATGTTTTCAAATGGGGGTCCCTGACTATTATGTTTTCAAATGGGGGTCCCTGGCTATTATGTTTTCAAATGGGGGTCCCTGGCTATTATGTTTTTAAATGGGGGTCCCTGGCTATTATGTTTTCAAATGGGGGTCCCTGGCTATTATGTTTTCAAATGGGGGTCCCTGGCTATTATGTTTTCAAATGGGGGTCCCTGGCTATTATGTTTTCAAATGGGGGTCCCTGGCTATTATGTTTTCAAATGGGGGTCCCTGGCTATTATGTTTTCAAATGGGGGTCCCTGGCTATTATGTTTTCAAATGGGGGTCCCTGGCTATTATGTTTTCAAATGGGGTCCCTGACTATTATGTTTTCAAATGGGGGTCCCTGACTATTATGTTTTCAAATGGGGGTCCCTGGCTATTATGTTTTCAAATGGGGGTCCCTGACTATTATGTTTTCAAATGGGCGTCCCTGGCTATTATGTTTTCAAATGGGGGTCCCTGGCTATTATGTTTTCAAATGGGGGTCCCTGACTATTATGTTTTCAAATGGGCGTCCCTGGCTATTATGTTTTCAAATGGGGGTCCCTGGCTATTATGTTTTCAAATGGGGGTCCCTGGCTATTATGTTTTCAAATGGGGGTCCCTGGCTATTATGTTTTCAAATGGGGGTCCCTGGCTATTATGTTTTCAAATGGGGGTCCCTGGCTATTATGTTTTCAAATGGGGGTCCCTGGCTATTATGTTTTCAAATGGGGGTCCCTGACTATTATGTCTTCAAATGGGGGTCCCTGGCTATTATGTTTTCAAATGGGGGTCCCTGGCTGTTATGTTTTCAAATGGGGGTCCCTGACTATTATGTCTTCAAATGGGGGTCCCTGGCTATTATGTTTTCAAATGGGGGTCCCTGGCTATTATGTTTTCAAATGGGGGTCCCTGGCTATTATGTTTTCAAATGGGGGTCCCTGGCTATTATGTTTTCAAATGGGGGTCCCTGGCTATTATGTTTTCAAATGGGGGTCCCTGACTATTATGTTTTCAAATGGGGGTCCCTGGCTATTATGTTTTCAAATGGGGGTCCCTGGCTATTATGTTTTCAAATGGGGGTCCCTGGCTATTATGTTTTCAAATGGGGGTCCCTGACTATTATGTTTTCAAATGGGGGTCCCTGGCTATTATGTTTTCAAATGGGGGTCCCTGACTATTATGTTTTCAAATGGGGGTCCCTGACTATTATGTTTTCAAATGGGGGTCCCTGACTATTATGTTTTCAAATGGGGGTCCAAGGGCTAGTGTCACTTCTAGGGGTCCTTGTAGGGGTCCTTCTAGGGGTCCTTGGCATGAAAACTTTTGGGAACCAATAGGCAGATAAACGTTCCGTTGCCGTTAGGGTTAGGGTTAGGGTGCCGTTCCGGTGCCTCATGGAGGATATATAGTCTGGGACAGATTTTTCTCCAGTTGGGAATTATTATTATTTATAAATAAGGAATATTCCTTATAAATAAATACTATTATTATTATTATTATTACGTATTTAAGGCAGTTGCACGCATAGACATAATAATTGATTGATTGTAGTATTTATTAACAGTTTGCAGAATTACAGTACATTTCAAGCACAACTCAATAGAAAAACTTAACTGTGAGTGGACGACCCAATTAAGCATTATACACTTGTTTACAACAGGGTCCACCTTGTTCAATTCATCAAAACATTTAGAGACGTACAAATAGACACTTCTATATAGCGAAAAAACTGGAAATTATCATCATAAAAGAGGTAAAAAAAAAACATAGTCAGTGGGGGGGGGAAAGTGGTGGTGTGTGTGTGGGGGGGGGGGTAGTCAGATTTTACGGGGGCCAGTTTTGAATTGCAGCCCTTTGAGGACGGTTTTGAAGGAGTCTAGGGATTCGCAACGTTCCACATTTTGGAGCACACTAATATAATAATATAAACTTAAAGGTAAAGGCCTTTCTTATAGTATGTCTATGGCTGCAGTGCCACGTAGAACCACTAGAGGGCAGAACAGGTCTTCTCTGTCGCTGTCTATCAGGGCAGAGATGGACGGTGTCGAGAATGTATTGATATGATATCAGGCACGTGCAGAGGGGGGGGGGGGGGGGGGGGTTGCGGGCTAGGGGGGGGGCTTGAGCACCTGCCCTTTTGCAGAAAGTGCCCGTTCTCTAATTTATTTATTTATTTATTTTTTGAGGGAAAGGGCAACTTTTTGTGTGTGTGTGTGTGTGTGTGTGTGTGTGTGGGGGGGGGGGGGGTGTCAATAAGGGCATATGTTGAACGTTTATTTGTCAATAAGGGCATTATGTGGGGGCCAATAAGGGCATTATGTGGGGGCCAATAAGGGCATTATGTGGGGGCCAATAAGGGCATTATGTGGGGGCCAATAAGGGCATTATGTGGGGGCCAATAAGGGCATTATGTGGGGGCCAATAAGGGCATTATGTGGGGGCCAATAAGGGCTTGTGTGGGGGCCAATAAGGGCATTATGTGGGGGCCAATAAGGGCATTATGTGGGGGCCAATAAGGGCATTATGTGGGGGCCAATAAGGGCATTATGTGGGGGCCAATAAGGGCTTGTGTGGGGGACCAAAAAGGGCTTGTACAGTGTGGGGAGCCAATAAGTGCCATTGGCCCTTCAAGACGAACATTTGACAAGTAATGATAAATTCCACTATCATAATGAATTATCTTTTAATCTGCCCTCAGTCAGTTTTAGTTTCAGACTAATGAGAACATATTGCTTATTTTACTGTCCAATGACATGAAATGGCACAAGGGAAGGACTCCACAAAAAGACCACCCCCAAAATTCGGCGCGTGTGTGCCCACAGCCCCCCTATTCCCCCCACTGCTCTCTGCACGGCCCTGCACAAGAGGGGTCCACCATGTTCAATTCATCAAAAAATAATATTGATTGAAACGATTAGGCTACGTACCTGACCTAGTCTCGCGCTGCCAGAAAGAAAATGTAGAATTTCACCTTGTGATTAATGATTAATCTGAATGTCTTTTCCCAAATGGGTACAGGATATATTTATTTAACAATAGACTACATTATTATGCCAAACACTGTCATGATTATTAAACAACTGTCCGTTTTATTCGCGACGGTTTATTGTGAGATGTTTTTGTCTGAATTAAGATGCTGCAGTTTATTATGACTCAGTGTCATGATCTGTCAATCAATCAATATCATCAGATTCCGCGTCAGTCACACCCTTTTACATTTTATTGGTGCTGTTAAAATTAAATTATATTATTATTATTTCCAGTGGGTGAAGGGTTACTATAAGGTGAACATACCGGAGCTAACCTACAGCTGTGTGTGTGTGTGTGTGTGTGTGTGTGTGTGTGTGTGTGTGTGTGTGTGTGTGTGTGTGTGTGTGTGTGTGTGTGTGGTCCGTCCGTTACACGGTACACGCTACCTAGCTAGTGGGCGTGTGCCTAGTCAGTCTCCACTGCAAACCGGTGTGTGTGTGTACGTGTAGCGTGTGTCCACAGTCAGTGTGTGTGTGTGTGTGGGCGTGGGTGTGTTTGCATGTCGCTCCTCCCGGCTCCTCCAGGTTAAACAGAGGATAGTATTTTTAGTATTTGTATATTTTTGTACTACCTCAGTCCAGCTGAACAGAACAGGACAATATGGATTTATATGATGGCTCCGTTCGGCGCTGCTGAAGATGGAAGGGTGATTGGTTCTGACTGAGCGGATATAAGGCTGCTCTCCTCCGTGTGTGTGTGTGTGTGTGTGTGTGTGTGTGTGTGTGTGTGTGTGTGTGTGTGTGTGTGTGTGTGTGTGTGTGTGTGTGTGTGTGTCACAGTGTGTGTGTGTTGTTGCGGCACTGGAATGGATTTTCTTCTAGTACAGTAGCCTATGGTCGCCCGTGTGTGTGTGTGTGTGTGTGTGTGTGTGTGTTAACTCGTGCTCTGCCATGACGCCTCCGGTGTAGACGCACGGAGGGGAATTGAAGGTTTTTCCGCACCTGTTTTCTACACTGACTGATCACCTGTAATCTGATCAGACTGATTGATCACCTGTAATCTGATCAGACTGATTGATCACCTGTAATTAAACATGTCAAACTCCAACAAGAGCAAGAAGGACAAGGAGATCCTGGCCGAGTACGAGAGTCAGGTGAAAGGTAGGTTTATTTATTACTAACCTGTGTGTGTGTGTGTGTGTGTGTGTGTGTGTGTGTGTGTGTGTGTGTGTGTGTGTGTGTGTGTGTGTGTGTGTGTGTGTGTGTGTGTGTGTGTGTGTGTGTGTGGGGGGGGGGGGGGGTCCTACACTATGGGCGCACCCACCAGTACCCTCCCCATCTCTCTCTCTCACTCATTCATTCATTCTCTCTCTCTCACACACACACACACACACACACACACACACACACACACACACACACACACACACACACACACACACACACACACACACACACACACACACACACACACACACACACACACACCTGCCACATCCTTCTATACTGTACCTACAATCCCTTTGCATTGGATTCAGTGTGTGTATGTGTGTGTGTGTGTGTGTGTGTGTGTGTGTGTGTGTGTGTGTGTGTGTGTGTGTGTGTGTATATGGGTGTTTGGGTGCTGTTGCTGACACCTCACCGTGAGACGTCAGTATTTCTGGGTTCATCTCGAGTGCTGCAAGGCGCCTGGGGGGGGGGGGGGGGGGGGGGGGAGGAGGGGGGGGGGGGGGGGGTTCTGCGGAGTCCTTGATCTCTACCAGCCATGTGTAAGAGCTGCTCTAGCATGCTGTACAGCCAAGCTGCTGTCAGAGGAACACTGTCTACCTCGGGCGTGTGTGTGTGTGTGTGTGTGTGTGTGTGTGTGTGTGTGTGTGTGTGTGTGTGTGTGTGAGAGAGAGACTGTCTGGGAGATCACCGCCGCTGTCTATTGGTATTCCTGTGAGGTTGTGACTGCAGTATAGGCTCCCCTGTGTGTGTGTGTCCTGATCTGTGTGTGTGTGTGTGTGTCTTCCTGATCTGTGTGTGTTGTGTGTGTGTGTGTGTGTGTGTGTGTGTGTGTCTGTGTGTGTGTGTGTGTGTCGTCCTGATGTGCGATGATGAGACACATGGTGAAGCGATCATGTCTGCCAGCTCACCCATCAACATCTTGCGAGAATGGCTGCCATGGTTACGGTGACTGTGCCCCCCCCCCCCCCCGCCATGGTTCCTTCCACCTGCTGTGGTGCGTCGGGAGACAGACAGGGAGACAGACAGGGGGACAGACAGGGGGACAGACAGACAGACGGACAGGGAGACAGGGGGACGACCGGGGGACAGGGAGACAGGGGGACGACCGGGGGACAGACAGGGAGACATGGGGACAGACAGGGAGACAGGGGGACAGACAGGGGGACAGACAGGGGGACAGGGAGACAGGGGGACGACCGGGGGACAGACAGGGGGACAGGGAGACAGGGGGACGACCGGGGGACAGACAGGGGGACAGACAGGGAGACAGTGTTACGATAGGCAGGGGGGGTAGGACCCAAATGCAGGACAAGAGCAGGAAGGTTAAAATTAAATGATTTATTAAGCCAAAAGACTGTTAAGCTCACAAAACTCAGGGAATTCCAAAAAGCAAAGAACTCTTCCAAAAGGTACAAAAACAGGAACAAAACAGGAAACAGGAATGCAAACCTTAGAAGAGTAATCACAAGTCCAAATACGCAGAAACACTCAGGAAACACAGAGAACTAGGAACACGGGGACAAGGAAGTATGATCTGACAGTGTGTTTGTGGAATGAGTCCAGTCTTATAGGGAGCAGGGTGATTGCAGGAGTGTTCACAGGTGTGGAATGGGCATGGCACTGTAGGGCTGAAGAGGGGGTGGAAACAGGTGTGTGACAATGACTGAGAGAGGGAATGGAGAGTGGGAGTGGCTGACAAGGAAAACATGGTCTGTAGGGAGACAGACCATGACAGACAGGGATACAGGGAGACAGGGGGACGGGGGGACAACCGGGGGACAGACAGGGAGACAGACGGACAGACAGACGGACAGGGCCACCCTCTCCATCTCTAACTCATTACATCCACCAGTATCTTTCTCTGTGTGTCTACGTGACTCTTTCTTCATCATGTCCATTTTAGCATAGGTACAGTATAGCGGGGGGGGGGGAGAGGACCTGTGATGTCAGGACATACCTTTTTAATCATCATCATTGGGTCATTATAAGGTCCACAGAATGAGAGGTCTGCTCTGCTGGAAATATCGCGGAAAAAGGTTATGGGCATTTTTTGTATACGACAACCAATGTGTCGTGATGAGGTCAGCACATTTGGATATGGCCACATTTAGGCCAAGGAGTGTTTCTTCGTGGGCGGCTCAGACTGCTATCCTAGACGTCTGTACAGCAGAACCTGCCTGGGGCCGGTCGGCCCAGTGCTCTGGATCTGCACAGCCGGGGAATTCTTAGCCAGTCAAAATATCAAGGCCTGTATTGTTGTGTGGAGAGCAGCAGAGCACTACTTTCTTCGCAGATGGCAGTGCACACAGTCTTAGTTTTTTGGCATGCTTTTCCATCCTATCTCCAATCTTTCTGGGCTGAAGCTCTCGTTGGCTTTTTGTTATCGGCGAATTGATGAGAGCCAAAAGACTATTCTGGGCTCTGCAGATCTTGTTGAATGATAGTGGGAAGAGGTCATTTAACTCTGAAAGTGTACAAAATGGACCAGGCATTTCCATTAACAGTGAGGATTGTATTGTGTAGAACTGTAGATGGATCATTTATTAAGATGCCTGATGATGAGACATTGTTTCTTCTGATGACAGTAGAATTGTGGCCATTGTGGCCATACCCATTTCCATACTAGAAGGCTTTAGTTTTATTTGTAGTTGTTACGTCCCCACCAAAGAGGTCGAGGTGTTATTTTTGTAGTTGTTACGTCCCCACCAAAGAGGTCCAGGTGTTATTTTTGTAGTTGTTACGTCCCCACCAAAGAGGTCCAGGTGTTATTTTTGTAGTTGTTACGTCCCCACCAAAGAGGTCCAGGTGTTATTTTTGTAGTTGTTACGTCCCCACCAAAGAGGTCCAGGTGTTATTTTTGTAGTTGTTACGTCCCCACCAAAGAGGTCCAGGTGTTATTTTTGTAGTTGTTACGTCCCCACCAAAGAGGTCCAGGTGTTATTTTTGTAGTTGTTACGTCCCCACCAAAGAGGTCCAGGTGTTATTTTTGTAGTTGTTACGTCCCCACCAAAGAGGTCCAGGTGTTATTTTGTGCAAAACTGCATTATTGGCTATTTCTCCTTCACCATGAGCCCTCAATGTGGGTTCGGGTTTTTGTACTATTTCGCTTATTTCCTTCGAAATAAGTAGTAAAGTGTGCTGCTTGGGATACTATTTACATTATGAAGATGAAGATGATGCGAATTAGCACAACACCCCAATGCCCCATTCAATTCAATTCATTGAGGGCTTATGGTAGGGGAAATAGCCAATAATGCGCTTTTGCACAAAATAACACCTGGACCTCTTTGGTGGGGACGTAACAACTACAAATAACACCTGGACCTCTTTGGTGGGGACGTAATAACTACAAATAACACATGGACCTCTTTGGTGGGGACGTAATAACTACAAATAACACCTGGACCTCTTTGGTGGGGACGTAACAACTATACAAATAAAGGTAAGAAAGCCTTCTAGCATGGAATTCTCCTTTTTAATGTCGCTTTCATTTCATTTGATGTAATTTTCAGTCGTGCACACAGTTTCTCAACTCTGTCTCTCTGGTTTGGTCACATGGCTTCAGTTCTCACACTTGCAGCTCTCACACATATAGTCAGTTGTCACCTCCGGTACGCCCACACTGTCACTTGGCATCCAGAGGAATACAGGCTCCTGCTTTGCTCTGAAAGGCAGAACCATGTTTCTGTGGTTCCATGTCAGAGGAATACAGGCTCCTGCTTTGCTCTGAAAGGCAGAACCATGTTTCTGTGGTTCCATGTCAGAGGAATACAGGCTCCTGCTTTGCTCTGAAAGGCAGAACCATGTTTCTGTGGTTCCATCCAAGAGGAATACAGGCTCCTGCTTTGCTCTGAAAGGCAGAACCATGTTTCTGTGGTTCCATCCAGAGGAATACAGGCTCCTGCTTTGCTCTGAAAGGCAGAACCATGTTTCTGTGGTTCCATCCAGAGGAATACAGGCTCCTGCTTTGCTCTGAAAGGCAGAACCATGTTTCTGTGGTTCCATCCAAGAGGAATACAGGCTCCTGCTTTGCTCTGAAAGGCAGAACCATGTTTCTGTGGTTCCATGTCAGAGGAATACAGGCTCCTGCTTTGCTCTGAAAGGCAGAACCATGTTTCTGTGGTTCCATCCAGAGGAATACAGGCTCCTGCTTTGCTCTGAAAGGCAGAACCATGTTTCTGTGGTTCCATCCAGAGGAATACAGGCTCCTGCTTTGCTCTGAAAGGCAGAACCATGTTTCTGTGGTTCCATCCAGAGGAATACAGGCTCCTGCTTTGCTCTGAAAGGCAGAACCATGTTTCTGTGGTTCCATGTCAGAGGAATACAGGCTCCTGCTTTGCTCTGAAAGGCAGAACCATGTTTCTGTGGTTCCATGAGGAATACAGGCTCCTGCTTTGCTCTGAAAGGCAGAACCATGTTTCTGTGGTTCCATCCAAGAGGAATACAGGCTCCTGCTTTGCTCTGAAAGGCAGAACCATGTTTCTGTGGTTCCATCCATGAGGAATACAGGCTCCTGCTTTGCTCTGAAAGGCACAACCATGTTTCTGTGGTTCCATCCAGAGGAATACAGGCTCCTGCTTTGTTCTGAAAGGCAGAACCATGTTTCTGTGGTTCCATCCAGAGGAATACAGGCTCCTGCTTTGCTCTGAAAGGCGGAACCATGTTTCTGTGGTTCCATCCAGAGGAATACAGGCTCCTGCTTTGCTCTGAAAGGCAGAACCATGTTTCTGTGGTTCCATCCAGAGGAATACAGGCTCCTGCTTTGCTCTGAAAGGCAGAACCATGTTTCTGTGGTTCCATCCAGAGGAATACAGGCTCCTGCTTTGCTCTGAAAGGCAGAACCATGTTTCTGTGGTTCCATCCAGAGGAATACAGGCTCCTGCTTTGCTCTGAAAGGCAGAACCATGTTTCTGTGGTTCCATCCATGAGGAATACAGGCTCCTGCTTTGCTCTGAAAGGCAGAACCATGTTTCTGTGGTTCCATGTCAAACAGAATGGAGGAAATGGGGGTGTTTTCCTCTCTCAGATACCCACCCACCTCTCAGGAGGAATACAACACAGTAAAATACCCATCTGACTGTAAATCAACATGGTTTGTAACTCGGAGTGAACTAATTGAACCAAATAAATGGTAAATGGTGAATGACATCATGTGTCCCTAGCGATGACATCAGGGAACGACAGTTTTCTACCTCCGGTCTGCTTTGAGGCAGGACTCCAGAGAAGAAGGGAAGATATAACCTCATTGTCAGCTCTGTAGCAGTGGCCGGAAAACTGTGTTCTTCTGGATCGGACTAGTGAAGAAACACCGGGAAGGTTGCCGTATATTAGATTAGTCGATGGGTGGACTAGTGAAGAAACACAGGGAAGGTTGCTGTATATTAGATCAGTCGATGGGTGGACTAGTGAAGAAACACAGGGAAGGTTGCAGTATATTAGATCAGTCGATGGGTGGACTAGTGTAGAAACACAGGGAAGGTTGCCGTATATTAGATTAGTCGATGGGTGGACTAGTGTAGAAACACAGGGAAGGTTGCAGTATATTAGATCAGTCGATGGGTGGACTAGTGTAGAAACACAGGGAAGGTTGCTGTATATTAGATCAGTCGATGGGTGGCTCTTCTCTTCCAAGACAGATTTCTCATTAGAAGGCGGGTGTACAGTAAGTGTACAGTAAGTGCCATCTAGCCGTTTGTCTAGTTTCTCTGAAAGTGTCCATGTTTCGGAGCCATAGAGTAGAGCCATAGAGCCATAGAGCCATAGAGTAGAATCGGCTCGACGGTCGTCCTAAATATTTTTACTTTTAACATCTTACTAAGCTGGGATGACCAGATCTTATGCATGTCATTGCAGGCTGACCAGGCCATACCCTTCCTAGTTCGAAAGTCCTTTTGGGACTTTCACACACACACACACACACACACACACACACACACACACACACACACACACACACACACACACATTCACACACACACACACACACACATTCACACCTTTACATAGATTGTGCATTACATTCACCCGTTCTCTCACACACACACACACACACACACACACACACACACACACACACACACACACACACACACACACACACACACACAGATAGCGGAGGAAACCATGCAAGGCACCAACCTGCACATCAGGAGCAATCAGGGGTTCAGTGTCTTGCTCAAGGACACTTCGACACTAACTCTGGGGGAGGCAGGGTTCGAACTGGCAACCTTGCGGTTGCCATCCGGCCACTGTACCCCTGAGCCCCCCCTATGCCCCTTATAAATAGACCCTTATGCATTTGGAGCCAATGGGGCCCTTGTCTCTCAGGGGCCATTTGGGGAAATTGCACCGCTCTGCACTGGGTTTGAAGGCCTGGAAAAAGCTCCTGACCTTCATTGGTCATTGATTTAGTTAAATGTATAGGTCAAAAAAGTTGATAAAAACACAGAAAACCTCAAAACATTTGCACGCACGAGCGCTATGGGGACCGCAAAAAAGGTGCACTTGTGCTGGTTAATCCGTCCCTGCATTTAACCTATTTTGGGCGGGAACCCCTTTTGGTGTTAGCATCATGTTATGCTTTAGCTATTGAAAAATAGCAGATCTACAAGCTCATAGCGCGCCACCGAGTGGCGCGATACGAGCTTGTAGGTCTGCTATTTTTGAAAAATCAAAGAACGACTGACAAACATATAGCTTTTTCAGAAAACTGCCAGGATGTAGAAGACATTTTATAGAATCTGATCTCAGGTCAGAATGGGTTAAGTACATTCTGAGTTAAATAAAACATGGAGGATTTTTAACCGTGTACAAACTAACTTACTCAGCCTCTGTTTTCCTCATTGTGCTCATTCTGTCAGACCAACGGTCCCTCTTCGTACCACACGGACACTCGTGCACGCACGGTGACGAATCGAAACTCAGATCCTGAGTGATTAGATTTAATGGAGACCAGCAGAGGAGAGCATTAGTGCGTACAGTGTGTCTTTTATGCGTATAGAGATGTTCGCTTTTAGCATGTGTGTGTGTGTGTGTGTGTGTGTGTGTGTGTGTGTGTGTGTGTGAGAGCCTTTTTACTCTGGTGTCTGGCAAGCAGCCAACACACACGCGGGATGCCCTGCATCACAATGACCACTCCTCCGGTTTAACCCATTCTGACCTGAGATCAGATTCATACGAGGTTTCCACCGGACACACACTGGTCTGATGAACCCATTCTGACCTGAGATCAGATTCATACGAGGTTTCCACTGGACACACACTGGTCTGATTAATACCCATTCTGACGGCCCAGGCCGTAGCGTAACGGTCTGGGCACCGGACTGGTAATCCAGTCGCAGTGTGCCGCGGGTTCGACTCCCGGACCCGACACGGCCTTTACTGCATGTCATCCCCCCCATCTCTCTCCCGTTTCCTGTCAGCCTACTGTCTGTCCCTTCAAAAATCAATAAAAAAAAAAGGCGTAAGCCGCAAAAAAATATCTTAAAACCCATTCTGACCTGAGATCAGATTAAAAGAAATGTCAGTCGTTCTTCGATTTTTTTCAAAAATAGCCGACCTACAAGCTCGTATCGCGCCACTCGGTGGCGCGATATGAGCTTGTAGATCTGCTATTTTTAAATAGCTAAAGCATAACATGATGCCAACACCAAAATGGGTTCCCGTTCAGAACGGGTTAAAGAAAGCACAGCGGTTTCTTGCGGGGGTCTCTTCTTCTCGTCCTATCGCCTGGCTCCTGGCGCGGCCGCGGCGTTCAACCTATACATCTGCATTGTAACTATGTGCTCTCCTAGTCTGCCTCACCCTCTCCGCCTCCTGATTGGTCAATGCCGCGGTATAGGTAGGATGGCGTGTAATGTATACATCATGAGGTATAGCCGCTCTCTCTCTCTCTCTCTCTCTCTCTCATGATGAGTGTGAGGGCGTGTTCGGCGAGGTGAGTCGCCGTGCACAAGGTATAGCACACACACACACACACACACACACACACACACACACACAGTACACTACACACACATTATGCATTATTGCTGACGATATACATTTGAATGCACGACACGGGTGTTGGCGGTGAATCGATTGGAGCGGCTCTTTCAGGGCATTTGAGAACATTCTAGCCGCTCCGCAGTGTGTGTGTGTGGGACGTCTAATGTGTGTGTGTGTGTGTGTGTGTGTGTGGGACAGTGTGTGTGTGGGACGTCTAATGTGTGTCCCGAACGGGGAGCAGAGATGAGGATCTGGCAACGCTTAATGAGATATGCAAATCAGACCGAGAGACACGGGGGTTCTGCAGAGGAGAGAGAGGGAGAGGAAAGGGAGAGAGATGGAGAGGGAGAGGGAGAGAGGGAGAGAGGGGGGGGGGGGAGAGAGAGAGAGAGAGAGAGAGGGAGAGGAAAGGGAGAGAGATGGAGGGAGGGAGAGAGGGAGAGAGGGAGAGAGAGAGAGAGAGAGAGAGAGAGAGGGAGAGGAAAGGGAGAGAGATGGAGGGAGGGAGAGAGAGAGAGGGAGAGAGAGAGAGGGAGAGAGGGAGAGAGGGAGAGAGAGAGAGAGAGAGAGAGAGAGAGAGACACAGAGACACAGAGACACAGAGACACAGAGACACAGAGAGACAGAGAGACAGAGAGACAGAGGCAGTGATGAAGGAGGAGACCTCCATGGGTGATGAAGTGATGAAGGAGGAGACCTCCATGGGTTCTTGCCTTCTTGCCTTTCACTGTAAAATCCAAACAAGTGTTCATGTTTTAACTCTGAGGTACAGTTGAATGAACTCTGAATGTGACGGTGTCGTCGGTGTGCAGCTGAGCTGCAGCTCTGGTTGTTTCTGCCTGTGTCGGCATGTTAGTGACCTCACATCTGATTAGTGACCTCACACTAAACGTTGGCCTTACACACGCACTTTTGACGCTCGGGGCGTGCCCGACTCAATCCATCTGCTCGGAGGCCGCTCAAAGCGCCATCGGGATCGTCCCGATTCAACATCAGGAATGTTTGGGGCGGCGGTGGCTCAGGGGTAGAGTGCCTGGATGGTAACCGTAAGGTTGCCAGTTCGAACCCGGGCTCCCCCAGAGTTACTGTCGAAGTGTCCTTGAGCAAGACACTGAACCCCTAATTGCTCCCAATGTGCTAGTTGGTGCCTTGCATGGTTTCCCCTGCCATCGGTGTATGAATGTGTGTGTGAATGGGTGAATGTAATGCACAATCTCTGTAAAGCGCCTTGGATAAAGGCGCTATATAAATGCACCATTTTTGATATTTGCTCTGCCCCGCTCCGATTATCCTGTAGTGTGTCCGTGTGGTGCTATCAGATTGTGTTTACATGTTGCATGTTTAGATGTTATTAATAATCAGGGGCACACAAACGATGCGCCTATGCGCATACATCGTCAACATGTTTTCTGCGCGTAGATCAAAGGCATGCGAGGCGCATTTGCGCACCGACAGCTGAGACGGTTATGTAGAGAAATCTGACAGGCATTCAAAAGGAACTCAAATGTGATGTTAATGTCCTGTAAGTAGCCTTAGAAAGAAATAAAACTAGTGTTATATGTGGCTCTTATTTTGATTAGTTAGTGCACAGGAAGTCCGTTTCAGTTGTAAACAAGCTACTATGACACTCCCCCCCCCCCCCCCCCCCCCCCCCCCCCCCCCCCGCCGAGGTTTAGGTGTAGTGAGCAAGAATATGATAATAAGATGAGTGGCTGTGACACTGGCCCAGATGTGTGTGCATGTGTGTGTGTGTGCGTGCGTGTGTGAATGATTACCCAGCAGTACTCTGCCCCCGTGTCCTTGGACCTGGTCGCTATGGTAACGACCACCTCCGAAGACATTCGCAAGCTTCCTGTTCAAGCAGTGATGTCAGACGCACACACACACACACACACACACACACACACACACACACACACACACATTCACGTGCACACAAATCTATATTAACTCATGTACACGGCTATGAAAATGTAGAGAATAACATGCCATATATTTTAAAAGAAGTATTGGTGTGAGGTGAGGAATAATTCCAAATGACTGTTCATTCGTGAATAGTATTTCAAATTCAAATGTATATTTCATGGCGTGCTGAAGAAGGCTCTGCTGTTTATCGATATGGAGCAGATGTGTGTGCAGAAAAGGAGGAGACTCGTTCATCTGCAAACGGCGTCGAGGCATAACGGAACACACTGTCGACACTCGGTACCAGGCTCGGTACCAGGCTCGGTACCAGGCTCTGTACCAGGCTCGGTACCAGGCTCTGTACAGGCTCGGTACCAGGCTCGGTACCAGGCTCGGTACCAGGCACGTGCACAGAGTGTTAGAGGGGCAGGGGCTGAAATCCCGTAAGAGGGCACTTTTGGACAAGAATATCAGATCTACAAGCTCTCAACGCGTCGCGCTGCGACGCGTTGAGAGCTTGTAGATCTGATATTTCCGGGGCGGAACCCAGCACTCTTTAGCTAGTGGAGATGCAGGTGTAACGACATGGATTTAGAAACACATTAGTTCAACGCAAATTACTGTGTTCAATTTCGAGAGGAGAGGGGAGGGGAGGAGGGCATTTGCATTTCTTCCACCATGTAGTAAATGCTGCAACTATCCTCTCACCAAGGACCCCTGGGGACCCCCAGGGGTCCTTGGTTCCCCTCCAGCACGGTGGGGGAACTATCCTCTCCCCAAGTCCCCAAGGACCCCTGTGGACCCCTGGGGACCCCCAGGGGACCCCCAGGGGTCCACCTCAGCGATGCTTCACATTCGGTGACCTTCAGCCTCGGTGTGGTGCAGTGTTGTTTTTGGCAGCCTGTTTTAGTTCATAGTCTTTTGAATAGTTTTCATTTCGTTTTTAGTCACATTTTTAGAATGTTTTAGCGTTAGTCTTTTAGTCGACTAAAATCGTCATGAGATTTTAGTCGACTAAATCTGAAAAAGGAACAAACCCCGCACACTGTCTTCAAATGCAGTGACCAACTTTTAATAGGGAAACAGCAACATTTGGGCCTATGCGGCTTTCAGGCTATCTAGTCGACTACAGTTGATTTAGTCGACTAAAATGTATTTTGGCGGGCCTTGATGCCGTCGTAATGGATGATTTTACAATTGCTGAAAATAAATGACACAGCGTCACAGCGTGAAGCGGTGTGAGCTTGTAGATCTGCTATTTTCAGCATGCAACCAAGTGTAAAATGACTTATACTGGATCTCTCGTCCACTAGTCCCTTCCTGACATTTTAGTCTAGTTTTTATTTGTCGACGAAATTGTCAGTATATTTAGTCTTAGTTTTAGTCGTCATGGTGAAAGAAGGTATAGTCGACGGAACATTTTTCGTCATACTTTTAGTCAACGAAATCAACCCTGCTGTGGTGCTACCGAACCGAACCGAACCGAACCTAACCTGACCTGACCCGACCCGACCCGACCCGACCCGCCCCGCACAACCGTCAACCACACATTTTTCCAAGTGAACGACACAGATGACGATCCGCCTTTCACACAACGCCGACCGCAACGCATCGATTTAAGGGCAGATGAGTAGATTTTGCGAAAACGAATGGATTCCGCGGCAGCGCTGGATAGATGCTCTGCATATTATCCCTTTCTGCTGGCCGGGGGTGTGTGTTTGTGCTGGGTGTGTGTTTGTGGCCGTGGGTGTGTGTTTGTGGCCGTGGGTGTGTGTTTGTGCCGGGGGTGTGTGTTTGTGCTGGGTGTGTGTTTGTGCCGTGGGTGTGTGTTTGGCCGTGGGTGTGTGTTTGTGCCGTGGGTGTGTGTTTGGCCGTGGTGTGTGTTTGTGCCGTGGGTGTGTGTTTGGCCGTGGGTGTGTGTTTGTGCCGTGGGTGTGTGTTTGGCCGTGGGTGTGTGTTTGGCCGTGGGTGTGTGTTTGTGCTGGGTGTGTGTTTGTGCCGTGGGTGTGTGTTTGGCCGTGGGTGTGTGTTTGTGCGGGGTGTGTGTTTGTGCTGGGTGTGTGTTTGTGCCGTGGGTGTGTGTTTGGCCGTGGGTGTGTGTTTGTGCCGTGGGTGTGTGTTTGGCCGTGGGTGTGTGTTTGTGCCGTGGGTGTGTGTTTGGCCGTGGGTGTGTGTTTTGTGCCGTGGGTGTGTGTTTGGCCGTGGGTGTGTGTTTGGCCGTGGGTGTGTGTTTGTGCTGGGTGTGTGTTTGTGCCGTGGGTGTGTGTTTGGCCGTGGGTGTGTGTTTGTGCCGGGGGTGTGTGTTTGTGCCGTGGGTGTGTGTTTGTGCTGGGTGTGTGTTTGTGCCGTGGGTGTGTGTTTGTGCCGTGGGTGTGTGTTTGTGCTGGGTGTGTGTTTGTGCTGGGTGTGTGTTTGTGCGTGGGTGTGTGTTTGTGCCGTGGGTGTGTGTTTGTGCCGTGGGTGTGTGTTTGTGCTGGGTGTGTGTTTGTGCTGGCCGTGGGTGTGTGTTTGGCTGTGGGTGTGTGTTTGTGCCTACATAGATCTCCCTCCATCCGTAGGAAAAGGTAGAGTGTGTTTAGACTAGCTGGGGTGTTGCGAGGACACGGACGGGTGGTTCTGGGAAAGAGCTTTTTTTCCCACTGACACTCTCAAGTATAAAAGATACCAGCAGATAACCTTCACTTTGAATTCATTCTACTGATCCAAGGCAAGGCAATGACAATATCCTCCTGTATGAAACACCATACTCACTTATTGCTCTTTCCCTGTCGTACTATCTCTCTCTCTCTCTCTCTCTCTCTCTCTCTCTCTCTCTCTCTCTCTCTCTCTCTCTCTCTCCTCCCTCTATCTTTCTATCTCTCATTCTGTTCACCCCCCCCCCCCCTCTTCCTATAATCTCTTATAATTACTGATGTGTATTTGTCTCCAAGGAGTCACCTTGGAAAACATCCCTTCTTGACCGACATAATGAGAAAACGACACAGGGTGGAATGCTCCGCGCGCCGCTAACCCCTTCTGGTGTTTTAAGCATTATGTTACACTTTAGCTGTTGAAAATAGCAGATCTACAAGCTCACAGCGAGTGTGAGTGCCGCGCTACGAGCTTTGCAGGTCTGCTGTTTTTGAAAAAAACGTGAAAATGTGGTGCAAATCTTTGAATAATATATATTCTTTCAGAGGTTTTTAACTCAAATCTTTGCTTCTGGGAGGGGGGGGGGGGGGGGAGGTCCCTGGAACAACAAACTTTCAGATGGGGGTCTGCAGCCAAATACAGATCATTCTGGGGGTCCAAAGACAGATCATTCTGGGGGTCCTCGACGTGAACAAGTTTGAGAACGACTGACACAGAAACATGAGGTTTATCAGAAAACTGTTTTTGTAGGATCGTCGAGAGAGAGAGAGAGAGAGAGAGAGAGAGAGAGAGAGAGTCAGCATGGACTCACGCTCCAGTGATTGTTGTGTTTGAGTCCTGGCTCTACTGACACTCTGATGCTGCTGAAGAACACACACACACACACACACACACACACACACACACACACACACACACACACACACACACACACACACACACACACACACACACACACACACACACTGAACTAACCCCCAGACCCATCCTTCCTTCCTTTCTTCCTTCCTCTCCCTCGTTTTTCTGCCCCCTCTTCGTCATCTTCTCCTCCGTTTCTCTCTCTCTGTCCCTACCACACACACACACACACACACACACACACACACACACACACACACACACACACACACACACACACACACACACACACACACACACACACACACACACACACACACACGCGCACACACACATCAACCCCTGGGGGACCCTATATCCACTCCACTACCTGTTGTCTAGGCAACCACACACTGTGTGTGTGTGAAGTACCACGTGATGAGGAAGGTGAAGACGAGAACTCAGATCTGCCGCATCGACATGCACGCACGCACGCACGCACGCACGCACGAGCAGAGATACAAACACGTACACACAAGTCACGTAATTCCATCAATATGATTCATACAGACCCCCATAGCTTTACCACCAGGGCATCAGCAAGTATTTGCAACTCCCCCATTATGGAATTGTGCGTGCGTGCGTGCGTGCGTGCGTGCGTGCGTGCGTGCGTGCGTGCGTGCGTGCGTGCGTGCGTGCGTGTGTTTCACTTTCATTCGTGGTGTGTTTGTTGCCATTGGGAGCTTTCAAAATGGCTGCTATCTCTGTCAGGTTTTATAGACCAGACACTTAAAGTACAGCACAGACACAACATATACAGACTCACCACAGCAGAATGATACAGTAACGTCATACATTAGTCATCATAAAGACTTTGGTTGTAAGCCATGGAATTTAGTAGTGTGCGTGCGTGCGTGCGTGCGTGCGTGCGTGCGTGCGTGCGTGCGTGCGTGTGTCATCACATTCACAAACCCATTTAAACCTGACGTCAAAATGTAACAAAAGTCTTCTAAATCCTGACAGTTTTCTGAAATACCTCATGTTTCTGTATCAGTGGTGCTGAATATTTCATGTCAAGGACCCCCCAATGTAATTGGCCGCCGAACCCCATCTAGTGACCCCCCCCCCCAGAAGCAAAGGTTTGAGTTAAAAACATTCGCTCTGAAAGAAGAATATATATTCAAAAGGTTTGCGCCACATTTTCACGATTTCTGAGTGGTGCAAGCACTCCAAGGAACAGCAATGTCCGTGTTCACCTATGTGGCGTTAATGAGCACCAGTATGTGACTACCAGTAGGGGCGCTGTTGTGCCAGAAACAGAGAGAGAGATATAGTATTAGTGCTGCCGCACTGTTGCCTGCTAGAGAGAGAGAGAGAGAGAGAGAGAGAGAGAGAGAGAGAGAGAGAGCCACCGAGTGGCGCGCTACAAGCTTGTAGATCTGCTATTTTTGAAAATCGAAGAGCGACTGACATTTTTTTAGAATCTGATCTCAGGTCAGAATGGGTTGATCAGACCAGTGTGTGTCCAGTGGAAACCTTGTATGAATCTGATCTCAGGTCAGAATGGGTTAAGGTTATTGGGGCACTGGTGGTGCAGACTATTTGTTTTAATATTTGGCAGCCTGGGACATACAGTAGGCCTACTGTACCCCCGGGCTGGTTGTTGGAGGGCTTCAACAACTTGGGATGGGCAAAAAGGCCTGGCAAAATATTGTGCTGTCTCTGCTATGATTGTCAGCCGCCCTGTATGGAGACGCTGCTGTACACATGACTACTGACTGAGTGGCATGGGGGAGACGCTGCTGTACACATGACTACTGACTGAGTGGCATGGCGGAGACGCTGCTGTACACATGACTACTGACTGAGTGGCATGGCGGAGACGCTGCTGTACACATGACTACTGACTGAGTGGCATGGTGGAGACGCTGCTGTACACATGACTACTGACTGAGTGGCATGGCGGAGACGCTGCTGTACACATGACTACTGACTGAGTGGCATGGCGGAGACGCTGCTGTACACATGACTACTGACTGAGTGGCATGGCGGAGACGCTGCTGTACACATGACTACTGACTGAGTGGCATGGTGGAGACGCTTCTGTACACATGACTACTGACTGAGTGGCATGGAGGAGACGCTGCTGAACACATGACTACTGACTGAGTGGCATGGTGGAGACGCTGCTGTACACATGACTACTGACTGAGTGGCATGGCGGAGACGCTGCTGTACACATGACTACTGACTGAGTGGCGTGGCGGAGACGCTGCTGTACACATGACTACTGACTGAGTGGCATGGCGGAGACGCTGCTGTACACATGACTACTGACTGAGTGGCATGGCGGAGACGCTGCTGTACACATGACTACTGAGTGTGTGTGTGTGTGTGTGTGTGTGTGTGGCGGTGGCTCGGGGGTAGAGTGGCTGGATGGTAACCTCAAGGTTGCCCATTCGAACCCCAGAGTTAGTGTGGAAGTGTCCTTGAGCAAGACACTGAACCCCTGGTGTGTGTGTGTGTGTGTGTGTGTGTGTGTGTGTGTGTGTGTGTGTGTGTGTGTGTGTGTGTGTGTGTGTGTGTGTGTGTGTGTGTGTGTGTGTGTGTAATGCACAATCTATGCACACATGGCATCAACGCATGGTTGTTGTGTGCAGGCACACTACACTTTGTCCTTCTTTTTTATCATTCATTTTCTAAGAGCCTGCCCAGGGACTACAGATGAAATTTAGCTTTCGGCTAACTCTGGCCCATTTACATTGATGTGAAAACTGACATGTTGATTAATGAGCTTTGTCCCTGTCAAATAAATAAATAAATAAATGTGAATGTGTGTGTGTGAATGGGTGAATTGTAATGCACAATCTATGTAAAGGAGTGTGAATGTGTGTGTGAATGGGTGAATGTAATGCACAATCTCTGTAAAGGAGTGTTAATGTGTGTGTGTGAATGGGTGAATGTAATGCACAATCTATGTAAAGGTGTGTGAATGTGTGTGTGAATGGGTGCATTGTAATGCACAATCTATGTAAAGGTGTGTGAACGTGTGTGTGAATGGGTGAATGTAATGCACAATCTATGTAAAGGTGTGTGAATGTGTGTGTGAATGGGTGAATGTAATGCACAATCTATGTAAAGGTGTGTGAATGTGTGCATTGGAATGCACAATCTATGTAAAGGTGTGTGAATGGGTGCATTGGAATGCACAATCTATGTAAAGGTGTGTGAATGGGTGAATGTAATGCACGTAATGCACAATCTATGTAAAGCACCTTGGATATAGGCAGGCGCTATATAAATATAAATGCACCGTTTTCCATTCAGATGTGCGGGTCCAGCTGGTGGAGCAGCAGCGCTGTCTGGAGACGCAGACTGAGATGAGAGTCCAGCTCCTCCAGGACCTCCAGGACTTCTTCAGGAAGAAGGCGGAGATCGAGACGGAGTATTCCCGAAACCTGGAGAAGCTGGCGGAGAGGTTCATGGCCAAGACGCGCAGTACCAAGGACCACCAGCAGTACAAGTACGCCAAAACACCATTTCTGCTTTAACCCATTCTGACCTGAGATCAGATTCATACGAGGTTTCCGCCGGACACACACTGGTCTGATGAACCCATTCTGACCTGAGATCAGATTCTAAAAAATGTCAGTCGTTCTTCGATTTTTCAAAAAATATCAGACCTACAAGCTCGTATCGCGCCACTCGGTGGCGCGATATGAGCTTGTAGAGCTGCTTTTTTTCAATAGCTAAAGCATACATGATGCCAACACCAAAATGGGTGCCCGGTCAGAATGGGTTAACCCATTCTGGGCGGGGAACCCCTTTTGGTGTTTTAACTATTGAAAAATAGCAGATCTACAAGCTCGTAGCGCGCCACCGAGTGGCGCGCTACGAGCTTGTAGGTCTGCTATTTTTTGAAAAATCGTGAAAATGTGGCACAAATCTTTGAATATATATTCTTTCAGAAGACTTTTTATTTATTTCGACATGAGGCCTAAATGGGTTAATAGTCCAAATCTCTGCATATAAAATATAGCTATAACTCATCGAGTCTCTTGTTAGATCAATATTGTTCTTAGAAATAGTTGGTTTGTGCCTAAGTTAAGATTATAAAGCTTTTTGACGGCCAGAGACATTCTCATCCATTCTTTCTATAGAGTTAACCTTTTCTTTGGAAACGCTAACTCCTCCCATAGTTTGGACGGCGCGCACTTGAGCCATACAGTATGTCACACAGTATGTCATACAGTATGTCACATGGACCGGCTTCATCGCTGAGCCATACAGTATGTCACATACAGTATGGCTTCATCTTGAGCCATACAGTATGTCACATCGACCGGCTTCATCGCTGCGCTTGTATTTAGCTGAGAGAAATGTTGTAGAGTTTAATTGATATTAATTAATTACTGAATTAATTTCACCCATTCTTGCTTACTGTAAATCGCTCTGGATTAAGAACATCTTATAAATGCCTAATGTGTGTGTGTGTGTGTGTGTGTGTGTGTGTGTGTGTGTGTGTGTGTGTGTGTGTGTGTGTGTGTGTGTGTGTGTGTGTGTGTGTGTGTGTGTGTGTGTGTGTGTGTGTGTGTGTGTGTGTGTGTGTGTGTGTGTGTGTGTGTGTGTGTGTACGTGCGTGCGAACATAATTTGCTGGAATTACTGCCTCCACTAAATGCTATAGTATAATTGTGTGTCTGTGTCTGTAGGGGGTTGTATAATTGGCTTTAATTGGACATGTTGTTGTGTTGTTGGTGTGGGCTGGTTTAAGGGGGTGTGCAAATGGGCATGGTTGTAAGCTGCTGTCTCTAGTGTGTGTGTGTGTGTGTGTGTGTGTGTGTGTGTGTGTGTGTGTGTGTGTGTGTGTGTGCGCCTGCGTGTGCGGTATGTAGTTAAACCCTTTTCCCGTCTCGTTCACAGGAAGGATCAGAATTTGCTGTCTCCGGTGAACTGCTGGTACTTACTGCTGAACCAGGTAGAGTTACAGTGAAATTTAAAATGTTTTTTCTGGGGGGCTTTTCAGTAGGCTGTCAGGAAATAGAGTAGAGAGATGGGGGGGGGGGGGATGACATGCAGTAAAGACCGTCGGGATCGGGAGTCGAACCCGCGGCACACTGCGCAGACTGGATTACCAGCCAAGGTGCCTGGACCGCTGAGCCACGGCCCAGGCCATGTGTGCGTTTATTCATCACGATAGATATATTAACCCATTCTGACCTGAGATCAGATTCTAAAAATGTCTATTACATCCTGACAGTTTCATTATTAACCCATTCTGACCTGAGATCAGATTCTAAAAATGTCTATTACATCCTGACAGTTTCATTATTAACCCATTCTGACCTGAGATCAGATTCTAGAAGTGTCTTTGATTTTTCAAAAATAGCAGACCTACAAGCTCGTATCGCGCCACTCGGTGGCGCGATATGAGCTTGTAGATCTGCTATTTTTCAATAGATAAAGCATAACATGATGCTAACACCAAAACGGGTGCCCGGTCAGAATGGGTTAACATAATCAGCGACGGGATTTCTTTCAAAATAGCAGCTCGGGGTGCCGGGAAGATACAGTACGTCCGCTTTTACTCTGGAATAGCAGACAAAAACCGGGAGGAATAATGTTGTTTGCTTACCTCGCTAAGATTACGATAAAGTCGCTGAATAATCCCTCGCGTTCATGTTTTGAACGAGAGGCGTGTTGAAGTCAGAAATGAAGAGCTTAGTGTATCCATCTGGTCAGAACCACGGAGAGCTCCTTAGATTAACCCATTCTGACCTGAGATCAGATTCATACGAGGTTTCCGCCGGACACACACTGGTCTGATGAACCCATTCTGACCTGAGATCAGATTCTAAAAATGTCAGTCGCTCTTCGATTTAAAAAAAATAGCAGACCTACAAGCTTGTATCGCGCCACTCGGTGGCGCGATATGAGCTTGTAGATCTGCTATTTTTCAATAGCTAAAGCATAACATGATGCTGACACCAAAATGGGTGCCCGGTCAGAATGGGTTCAATCGAGGCATTCTTTCTGAGCGGTATACAGGGAAGTGAACGACAGCACGCATGCCCTAATATCGGCATGTCCCTGATATCAATGTATCATTTTCGGCCAAATACAACGAGCGCTGGGTCAGCTATAGGTCAGGAGGGTCATCCATCCATCCATCCATCTTCAACCGCTTATCCATAGTCGGGTCGCGGGGGCAGCAGCTCCACCAGAGAGCTCCAGACTTCCCTCTCCAGAGCAACATTAGTGACTTCCTCCTGGGGGGATCCCGAGGCGTTCCAAGGCCAGTGAGTCGATGTGTTTCCTCCAACTGCGCCTTGGTCTGCCCCGGGGTCTCCTCCCAGTGGGACGTGCGTCGAGGACCTCCCTATAGGGAGACGCCCGAGAGGCATCCTAACCAGATGCCCCGAACCACCTCATCTGGCTCCTTTCCAGGCGAAGGAGCAGCGACTCTACTCCGAGTCTCTCTCGTGTAACTGAACTTCTCACCCTATCTCTAAGAGAGATGCCAGCCACCCGTAGAAGAAAACTCATTTCGGCCGCTTGTATTCGCGAGCGGTCAGGAGGGTGCATGGCCCAAAAAGACCGGTCAGGAGGGTGGATGGCCCAAAAAGACCGGTCAGGAGGGTGCATGGCCCAAAAAGACCGGTCAGGAGGGTGGATGGCCCAAAAAGACCGGTCAGGAGGGTGCATGGCCCAAAAAGACCGGTCAGGAGGGTGGATGGCCCAAAAAGACCGGTCAGGAGGGTGCATGGCCCAAAAAGACCGGTCAGGAGGGTGCATGGCCCAAAAAGACCGGTCAGGAGGGTGGATGGCCCAAAAAGACCGGTCAGGAGGGTGGATGGCCCAAAAAGACCGGTCAGGAGGGTGGATGGCCCAAAAAGACCGGTCAGGAGGGTGCATGGCCCAAAAAGACCGGTCAGGAGGGTGCATGGCCCAAAAAGACCGGTCAGGAGGGTGCATGGCCCAAAAAGACCGGTCAGGAGGGTGGATGGCCCAAAAAGACCGGTCAGGAGGGTGCATGGCCCAAAAAGACCGGTCAGGAGGGTGCATGGCCCAAAAAGGTCTCTTCTATGCTGTGCTCTGTTGGGTAACGCTAACGGGCTCAACAGATTGATTATAGGAATCATTCTGGACTAGAGTCTGGGATCGCTGAAGACAACTGAAGTCGCAATGTTACAGTACCATCTTCTCCCACCCTCTGCACGCCACAATGGCTTAGTAACCCAATGTTACAGTAGCATCTTCTCCCACCCTCTGCAATGTTACAGTACCATCTTCTCCCACCCTCTGCACGCCACTATGGCTTAACCCATTCTGAACGGGCACCCATTTTGGTGTCAGCATCATATTATGCTTTAGCTATTTAAAAATAGCAGACCTACAAGCTCATATCGCGCCACCGAGTGGCGCGATACGAGCTTGTAGGTCTGCTATTTTTGAATAATCGAAGAACGACTGACATTTTTTTAATCTGATCTCAGGTCAGAATGGGTTAATCAGACCAGTGTGTGTCCAGTGGAAACCTCGTCTGAATCTGATCTCAGGTCAGAAGGGGTAATAACCCATTTTAGGACTGAGACCAGATTCTACAAAAGTCTTCTAAATCTGTACAGTACAGTATATTGTCCTCTCCTCGTATATACAGTATAAGAAAGGCTGCTGGTTTTATTTTTTGCACATTTAGCCATTTCACAAATACGGCTGTTTTCTCCTTGGCAGAGTATTAGTATTTCTATGAATAGAAACAGTCTCCATGCAGCCGTATGTTGGTTGGATTGCATCGCATGCACTTTTACTCTGCTAGTGCCATCATGTCCTGTCTTTGTGTGCGACTGTATGTGCTGTCCCTTTTCCTACTGTCTGGGTCACTGTCCTGTTTTATTTACTGTATTTACTGTATGTGCTGTCCCTTTTCCTACTGTCTGGGTCACTGTCCTGTTTTATTTACTGTATTTACTGTATGTGCTGTCCCTTTCTCTACTGTCTGGGTCACTGTCCTGTTTTATTTACTGTATTTACTGTATGTGCTGTCCCTTTCTCTACTGTCTGGGTCACTGTCCTGTTTTATTTACTGTATTTACTGTATGTGCTGTCCCTTTCTCTACTGTCTGGGTCACTGTCCTGTTTTATTTACTGTATTTACTGTATGTGCTGTCCCTTTCTCTACTGTCTGGGTCACTGTCCTGTTTTATTTACTGTATTTACTGTATGTGCTGTCCCTTTCTCTACTGTCTGGGTCACTGTCCTGTTTTATTTACTGTATTTACTGTATGTGCTGTCCCTTTCTCTACTGTCTGGGTCACTGTCCTGTTTTATTTACTGTATTTACTGTATGTGCTGTCCCTTTTCCTACTGTCTGGGTCACTGTCCTGTTTTATTTACTGTATTTACTGTATGTGCTGTCCCTTTCTCTACTGTCTGGGTCACTGTCCTGTTTTATTTACTGTATTTACTGTATGTGCTGTCCCTTTTCCTACTGTCTGGGTCACTGTCCTGTTTTATTTACTGTATTTACTGTATGTGCTGTCCCTTTCTCTACTGTCTGGGTCACTGTCCTGTTTTATTTACTGTATTTACTGTATGTGCTGTCCCTTTCTCTACTGTCTGGGTCACTGTCCTGTTTTATTTACTGTATTTACTGTATGTGCTGTCCCTTTCTCTACTGTCTGGGTCACTGTCCTGTTTTATTTACTGTATTTACTGTATGTGCTGTCCCTTTTCCTACTGTCTGGGTCACTGTCCTGTTTTATTTACTGTATTTACTGTATGTGCTGTCCCTTTGTCTACTGTCTGGGTCACTGTCCTGTTTTATTTACTGTATTTACTGTATGTGCTGTCCCTTTGTCTACTGTCTGGGTCACTGTCCTGTTTTATTTACTGTATTTACTGTATGTGCTGTCCCTTTGTCTACTGTCTGGGTCACTGTCCTGTTTTATTTACTGTATTTACTGTATGTGCTGTCCCTTTCTCTACTGTCTGGGTCACTGTCCTGTTTTATTTACTGTATTTACTGTATGTGCTGTCCCTTTTCCTACTGTCTGGGTCACTGTCCTGTTTTATTTACTGTATTTACTGTATGTGCTGTCCCTTTCTCTACTGTCTGGGTCACTGTCCTGTTTTATTTACTGTATTTACTGTATGTGCTGTCCCTTTCTCTACTGTCTGGGTCACTGTCCTGTTTTATTTACTGTATTTACTGTATGTGCTGTCCCTTTTCCTACTGTCTGGGTCACTGTCCTGTTTTATTTACTGTATTTACTGTATGTGCTGTCCCTTTTCCTACTGTCTGGGTCACTGTCCTGTTTTATTTACTGTATTTACTGTATGTGCTGTCCCTTTCTCTACTGTCTGGGTCACTGTCCTGTTTTATTTACTGTATTTACTGTATGTGCTGTCCCTTTCTCTACTGTCTGGGTCACTGTCCTGTTTTATTTACTGTATTTACTGTATGTGCTGTCCCTTTTCCTACTGTCTGGGTCACTGTCCTGTTTTATTTACTGTATTTACTGTATGTGCTGTCCCTTTCTCTACTGTCTGGGTCACTGTCCTGTTTTATTTACTGTATTTACTGTATGTGCTGTCCCTTTTTCTACTGTCTGGGTCACTGTCCTGTTTTATTTACTGTATTTACTGTATGTGCTGTCCCTTTTCCTACTGTCTGGGTCACTGTCCTGTTTTATTTACTGTATTTACTGTATGTGTTTTTCTACTGTCTGGGTCACTGTCCTGTTTTATTTACTGTATTTACTGTATGTGTTTTTCTACTGTCTGGGTCACTGTCCTGTTTTATTTACTGTATTTACTGTATGTGCTGTCCCTTTCTCTACTGTCTGGGTCACTGTCCTGTTTTATTTACTGTATTTACTGTATGTGCTGTCCCTTTCTCTACTGTCTGGGTCACTGTCCTGTTTTATTTACTGTATTTACTGTATGTGCTGTCCCTTTTCCTACTGTCTGGGTCACTGTCCTGTTTTATTTACTGTATTTACTGTATGTGCTGTCCCTTTCTCTACTGTCTGGGTCACTGTCCTGTTTTATTTACTGTATTTACTGTATGTGCTGTCCCTTTCTCTACTGTCTGGGTCACTGTCCTGTTTTATTTACTGTATTTACTGTATGTGCTGTCCCTTTGTCTACTGTCTGGGTCACTGTCCTGTTTTATTTACTGTATTTACTGTATGTGCTGTCCCTTTGTCTACTGTCTGGGTCACTGTCCTGTTTTATTTACTGTATTTACTGTATGTGCTGTCCCTTTCTCTACTGTCTGGGTCACTGTCCTGTTTTATTTACTGTATTTACTGTATGTGCTGTCCCTTTCTCTACTGTCTGGGTCACTGTCCTGTTTTATTTACTGTATTTACTGTATGTGCTGTCCCTTTCTCTACTGTCTGGGTCACTGTCCTGTTTTATTTACTGTATTTACTGTATGTGCTGTCCCTTTCTCTACTGTCTGGGTCACTGTCCTGTTTTATTTACTGTATTTACTGTATGTGCTGTCCCTTTCTCTACTGTCTGGGTCACTGTCCTGTTTTATTTACTGTATTTACTGTATGTGCTGTCCCTTTGTCTACTGTCTGGGTCACTGTCCTGTTTTATTTACTGTATTTACTGTATGTGCTGTCCCTTTTCCTACTGTCTGGGTCACTGTCCTGTTTTATTTACTGTATTTACTGTATGTGCTGTCCCTTTCTCTACTGTCTGGGTCACTGTCCTGTTTTATTTACTGTATTTACTGTATGTGCTGTCCCTTTCTCTACTGTCTGGGTCACTGTCCTGTTTTATTTACTGTATTTACTGTATGTGTTGTCCCTTTCTCTACTGTCTGGGTCACTGTCCTGTTTTATTTACTGTATTTACTGTATGTGCTGTCCCTTTGTCTACTGTCTGGGTCACTGTCCTGTTTTATTTACTGTATTTACTGTATGTGCTGTCCCTTTGTCTACTGTCTGGGTCACTGTCCTGTTTTATTTACTGTATTTACTGTATGTGCTGTCCCTTTTCCTACTGTCTGGGTCACTGTCCTGTTTTATTTACTGTATTTACTGTATGTGCTGTCCCTTTCTCTACTGTCTGGGTCACTGTCCTGTTTTATTTACTGTATTTACTGTATGTGCTGTCCCTTTCTCTACTGTCTGGGTCACTGTCCTGTTTTATTTACTGTATTTACTGTATGTGCTGTCCCTTTTCCTACTGTCTGGGTCACTGTCCTGTTTTATTTACTGTATTTACTGTATGTGCTGTCCCTTTCTCTACTGTCTGGGTCACTGTCCTGTTTTATTTACTGTATTTACTGTATGTGCTGTCCCTTTGTCTACTGTCTGGGTCACTGTCCTGTTTTATTTACTGTATTTACTGTATGTGCTGTCCCTTTTCCTACTGTCTGGGTCACTGTCCTGTTTTATTTACTGTATTTACTGTATGTGCTGTCCCTTTGTCTACTGTCTGGGTCACTGTCCTGTTTTATTTACTGTATTTACTGTATGTGCTGTCCCTTTTCCTACTGTCTGGGTCACTGTCCTGTTTTATTTACTGTATTTACTGTATGTGCTGTCCCTTTTCCTACTGTCTGGGTCACTGTCCTGTTTTATTTACTGTATTTACTGTATGTGCTGTCCCTTTTCCTACTGTCTGGGTCACTGTCCTGTTTTATTTACTGTATTTACTGTATGTGCTGTCCCTTTTCCTACTGTCTGGGTCACTGTCCTGTTTTATTTACTGTATTTACTGTATGTGCTGTCCCTTTCTCTACTGTCTGGGTCACTGTCCTGTTTTATTTACTGTATTTACTGTATGTGCTGTCCCTTTCTCTACTGTCTGGGTCACTGTCCTGTTTTATTTACTGTATTTACTGTATGTGCTGTCCCTTTTCCTACTGTCTGGGTCACTGTCCTGTTTTATTTACTGTATTTACTGTATGTGCTGTCCCTTTTCCTACTGTCTGGGTCACTGTCCTGTTTTATTTACTGTATTTACTGTATGTGCTGTCCCTTTGTCTACTGTCTGGGTCACTGTCCTGTTTTATTTACTGTATTTACTGTATGTGCTGTCCCTTTCTCTACTGTCTGGGTCACTGTCCTGTTTTATTTACTGTATTTACTGTATGTGCTGTCCCTTTCTCTACTGTCTGGGTCACTGTCCTGTTTTATTTACTGTATTTACTGTATGTGCTGTCCCTTTTCCTACTGTCTGGGTCACTGTCCTGTTTTATTTACTGTATTTACTGTATGTGCTGTCCCTTTCTCTACTGTCTGGGTCACTGTCCTGTTTTATTTACTGTATTTACTGTATGTGCTGTCCCTTTCTCTACTGTCTGGGTCACTGTCCTGTTTTATTTACTGTATTTACTGTATGTGCTGTCCCTTTGTCTACTGTCTGGGTCACTGTCCTGTTTTATTTACTGTATTTACTGTATGTGCTGTCCCTTTTCCTACTGTCTGGGTCACTGTCCTGTTTTATTTACTGTATTTACTGTATGTGTTGTCCCTTTGTCTACTGTCTGGGTCACTGTCCTGTTTTATTTACTGTATTTACTGTATGTGCTGTCCCTTTCTCTACTGTCTGGGTCACTGTCCTGTTTTATTTACTGTATTTACTGTATGTGCTGTCCCTTTCTCTACTGTCTGGGTCACTGTCCTGTTTTATTTACTGTATTTACTGTATGTGCTGTCCCTTTCTCTACTGTCTGGGTCACTGTCCTGTTTTATTTACTGTATTTACTGTATGTGTTGTCCCTTTGTCTACTGTCTGGGTCACTGTCCTGTTTTATTTACTGTATTTACTGTATGTGCTGTCCCTTTTCCTACTGTCTGGGTCACTGTCCTGTTTTATTTACTGTATTTACTGTATGTGCTGTCCCTTTTCCTACTGTCTGGGTCACTGTCCTGTTTTATTTACTGTATTTACTGTATGTGCTGTCCCTTTCTCTACTGTCTGGGTCACTGTCCTGTTTTATTTACTGTATTTACTGTATGTGCTGTCCCTTTTCCTACTGTCTGGGTCACTGTCCTGTTTTATTTACTGTATTTACTGTATGTGCTGTCCCTTTCTCTACTGTCTGGGTCACTGTCCTGTTTTATTTACTGTATTTACTGTATGTGCTGTCCCTTTCTCTACTGTCTGGGTCACTGTCCTGTTTTATTTACTGTATTTACTGTATGTGCTGTCCCTTTTTCTACTGTCTGGGTCACTGTCCTGTTTTATTTACTGTATTTACTGTATGTGCTGTCCCTTTCTCTACTGTCTGGGTCACTGTCCTGTTTTATTTACTGTATTTACTGTATGTGCTGTCCCTTTCTCTACTGTCTGGGTCACTGTCCTGTTTTATTTACTGTATTTACTGTATGTGCTGTCCCTTTCTCTACTGTCTGGGTCACTGTCCTGTTTTATTTACTGTATTTACTGTATGTGCTGTCCCTTTGTCTACTGTCTGGGTCACTGTCCTGTTTTATTTACTGTATTTACTGTATGTGCTGTCCCTTTCTCTACTGTCTGGGTCACTGTCCTGTTTTATTTACTGTATTTACTGTATGTGCTGTCCCTTTCTCTACTGTCTGGGTCACTGTCCTGTTTTATTTACTGTATTTACTGTATGTGCTGTCCCTTTCTCTACTGTCTGGGTCACTGTCCTGTTTTATTTACTGTATTTACTGTATGTGTTGTCCCTTTCTCTACTGTCTGGGTCACTGTCCTGTTTTATTTACTGTATTTACTGTATGTGCTGTCCCTTTCTCTACTGTCTGGGTCACTGTCCTGTTTTATTTACTGTATTTACTGTATGTGCTGTCCCTTTCTCTACTGTCTGGGTCACTGTCCTGTTTTATTTACTGTATTTACTGTATGTGCTGTCCCTTTTCCTACTGTCTGGGTCACTGTCCTGTTTTATTTACTGTATTTACTGTATGTGCTGTCCCTTTTCCTACTGTCTGGGTCACTGTCCTGTTTTATTTACTGTATTTACTGTATGTGCTGTCCCTTTCTCTACTGTCTGGGTCACTGTCCTGTTTTATTTACTGTATTTACTGTATGTGCTGTCCCTTTCTCTACTGTCTGGGTCACTGTCCTGTTTTATTTACTGTATTTACTGTATGTGCTGTCCCTTTCTCTACTGTCTGGGTCACTGTCCTGTTTTATTTACTGTATTTACTGTATGTGTTGTCCCTTTCTCTACTGTCTGGGTCACTGTCCTGTTTTATTTACTGTATTTACTGTATGTGCTGTCCCTTTGTCTACTGTCTGGGTCACTGTCCTGTTTTATTTACTGTATTTACTGTATGTGCTGTCCCTTTTCCTACTGTCTGGGTCACTGTCCTGTTTTATTTACTGTATTTACTGTATGTGCTGTCCCTTTGTCTACTGTCTGGGTCACTGTCCTGTTTTATTTACTGTATTTACTGTATGTGCTGTCCCTTTCTCTACTGTCTGGGTCACTGTCCTGTTTTATTTACTGTATTTACTGTATGTGCTGTCCCTTTCTCTACTGTCTGGGTCACTGTCCTGTTTTATTTACTGTATTTACTGTATGTGCTGTCCCTTTTCCTACTGTCTGGGTCACTGTCCTGTTTTATTTACTGTATTTACTGTATGTGCTGTCCCTTTGTCTACTGTCTGGGTCACTGTCCTGTTTTATTTACTGTATTTACTGTATGTGCTGTCCCTTTCTCTACTGTCTGGGTCACTGTCCTGTTTTATTTACTGTATTTACTGTATGTGCTGTCCCTTTTCCTACTGTCTGGGTCACTGTCCTGTTTTATTTACTGTATTTACTGTATGTGCTGTCCCTTTTCTCTACTGTCTGGGTCACTGTCCTGTTTTATTTACTGTATTTACTGTATGTGCTGTCCCTTTGTCTACTGTCTGGGTCACTGTCCTGTTTTATTTACTGTATTTACTGTATGTGCTGTCCCTTTCTCTACTGTCTGGGTCACTGTCCTGTTTTATTTACTGTATTTACTGTATGTGCTGTCCCTTTCTCTACTGTCTGGGTCACTGTCCTGTTTTATTTACTGTATTTACTGTATGTGCTGTCCCTTTCTCTACTGTCTGGGTCACTGTCCTGTTTTATTTACTGTATTTACTGTATGTGCTGTCCCTTTGTCTACTGTCTGGGTCACTGTCCTGTTTTATTTACTGTATTTACTGTATGTGCTGTCCCTTTCTCTACTGTCTGGGTCACTGTCCTGTTTTATTTACTGTATTTACTGTATGTGCTGTCCCTTTCTCTACTGTCTGGGTCACTGTCCTGTTTTATTTACTGTATTTACTGTATGTGCTGTCCCTTTCTCTACTGTCTGGGTCACTGTCCTGTTTTATTTACTGTATTTACTGTATGTGCTGTCCCTTTCTCTACTGTCTGGGTCACTGTCCTGTTTTATTTACTGTATTTACTGTATGTGCTGTCCCTTTCTCTACTGTCTGGGTCACTGTCCTGTTTTATTTACTGTATTTACTGTATGTGCTGTCCCTTTTCCTACTGTCTGGGTCACTGTCCTGTTTTATTTACTGTATTTACTGTATGTGCTGTCCCTTTGTCTACTGTCTGGGTCACTGTCCTGTTTTATTTACTGTATTTACTGTATGTGCTGTCCCTTTCTCTACTGTCTGGGTCACTGTCCTGTTTTATTTACTGTATTTACTGTATGTGCTGTCCCTTTCTCTACTGTCTGGGTCACTGTCCTGTTTTATTTACTGTATTTACTGTATGTGCTGTCCCTTTGTCTACTGTCTGGGTCACTGTCCTGTTTTATTTACTGTATTTACTGTATGTGCTGTCCCTTTTCCTACTGTCTGGGTCACTGTCCTGTTTTATTTACTGTATTTACTGTATGTGCTGTCCCTTTTCCTACTGTCTGGGTCACTGTCCTGTTTTATTTACTGTATTTACTGTATGTGCTGTCCCTTTTCCTACTGTCTGGGTCACTGTCCTGTTTTATTTACTGTATTTACTGTATGTGCTGTCCCTTTGTCTACTGTCTGGGTCACTGTCCTGTTTTATTTACTGTATTTACTGTATGTGCTGTCCCTTTCTCTACTGTCTGGGTCACTGTCCTGTTTTATTTACTGTATTTACTGTATGTGCTGTCCCTTTGTCTACTGTCTGGGTCACTGTCCTGTTTTATTTACTGTATTTACTGTATGTGCTGTCCCTTTTCCTACTGTCTGGGTCACTGTCCTGTTTTATTTACTGTATTTACTGTATGTGCTGTCCCTTTGTCTACTGTCTGGGTCACTGTCCTGTTTTATTTACTGTATTTACTGTATGTGCTGTCCCTTTCTCTACTGTCTGGGTCACTGTCCTGTTTTATTTACTGTATTTACTGTATGTGCTGTCCCTTTGTCTACTGTCTGGGTCACTGTCCTGTTTTATTTACTGTATTTACTGTATGTGCTGTCCCTTTTCCTACTGTCTGGGTCACTGTCCTGTTTTATTTACTGTATTTACTGTATGTGCTGTCCCTTTTCCTACTGTCTGGGTCACTGTCCTGTTTTATTTACTGTATTTACTGTATGTGCTGTCCCTTTTCCTACTGTCTGGGTCACTGTCCTGTTTTATTTACTGTATTTACTGTATGTGCTGTCCCTTTTCCTACTGTCTGGGTCACTGTCCTGTTTTATTTACTGTATTTACTGTATGTGCTGTCCCTTTCTCTACTGTCTGGGTCACTGTCCTGTTTTATTTACTGTATTTACTGTATGTGCTGTCCCTTTTCCTACTGTCTGGGTCACTGTCCTGTTTTATTTACTGTATTTACTGTATGTGCTGTCCCTTTCTCTACTGTCTGGGTCACTGTCCTGTTTTATTTACTGTATTTACTGTATGTGCTGTCCCTTTGTCTACTGTCTGGGTCACTGTCCTGTTTTATTTACTGTATTTACTGTATGTGCTGTCCCTTTTCCTACTGTCTGGGTCACTGTCCTGTTTTATTTACTGTATTTACTGTATGTGCTGTCCCTTTTCTCTACTGTCTGGGTCACTGTCCTGTTTTATTTACTGTATTTACTGTATGTGCTGTCCCTTTGTCTACTGTCTGGGTCACTGTCCTGTTTTATTTACTGTATTTACTGTATGTGCTGTCCCTTTCTCTACTGTCTGGGTCACTGTCCTGTTTTATTTACTGTATTTACTGTATGTGCTGTCCCTTTGTCTACTGTCTGGGTCACTGTCCTGTTTTATTTACTGTATTTACTGTATGTGCTGTCCCTTTTCTACTGTCTGGGTCACTGTCCTGTTTTATTTACTGTATTTACTGTATGTGCTGTCCCTTTGTCTACTGTCTGGGTCACTGTCCTGTTTTATTTACTGTATTTACTGTATGTGCTGTCCCTTTCTCTACTGTCTGGGTCACTGTCCTGTTTTATTTACTGTATTTACTGTATGTGCTGTCCCTTTCGTCTACTGTCTGGGTCACTGTCCTGTTTTATTTACTGTATTTACTGTATGTGCTGTCCCTTTCTCTACTGTCTGGGTCACTGTCCTGTTTTATTTACTGTATTTACTGTATGTGCTGTCCCTTTCTCTACTGTCTGGGTCACTGTCCTGTTTTATTTACTGTATTTACTGTATGTGCTGTCCCTTTGTCTACTGTCTGGGTCACTGTCCTGTTTTATTTACTGTATTTACTGTATGTGCTGTCCCTTTCTCTACTGTCTGGGTCACTGTCCTGTTTTATTTACTGTATTTACTGTATGTGCTGTCCCTTTGTCTACTGTCTGGGTCACTGTCCTGTTTTATTTACTGTATTTACTGTATGTGCTGTCCCTTTCTCTACTGTCTGGGTCACTGTCCTGTTTTATTTACTGTATTTACTGTATGTGCTGTCCCTTTCTCTACTGTCTGGGTCACTGTCCTGTTTATTTACTGTATTTACTGTATGTGCTGTCCCTTTCTCTACTGTCTGGGTCACTGTCCTGTTTTATTTACTGTATTTACTGTATGTGCTGTCCCTTTCTCTACTGTCTGGGTCACTGTCCTGTTTTATTTACTGTATTTACTGTATGTGCTGTCCCTTTCTACTGTCTGGGTCACTGTCCTGTTTTATTTACTGTATTTACTGTATGTGCTGTCCCTTTTCCTACTGTCTGGGTCACTGTCCTGTTTTATTTACTGTATTTACTGTATGTGCTGTCCCTTTCTCTACTGTCTGGGTCACTGTCCTGTTTTATTTACTGTATTTACTGTATGTGCTGTCCCTTTGTCTACTGTCTGGGTCACTGTCCTGTTTTATTTACTGTATTTACTGTATGTGCTGTCCCTTTTCCTACTGTCTGGGTCACTGTCCTGTTTTATTTACTGTATTTACTGTATGTGCTGTCCCTTTCTCTACTGTCTGGGTCACTGTCCTGTTTTATTTACTGTATTTACTGTATGTGCTGTCCCTTTGTCTACTGTCTGGGTCACTGTCCTGTTTTATTTACTGTATTTACTGTATGTGCTGTCCCTTTCTCTACTGTCTGGGTCACTGTCCTGTTTTATTTACTGTATTTACTGTATGTGCTGTCCCTTTCTCTACTGTCTGGGTCACTGTCCTGTTTTATTTACTGTATTTACTGTATGTGCTGTCCCTTTCTCTACTGTCTGGGTCACTGTCCTGTTTTATTTACTGTATTTACTGTATGTGCTGTCCCTTTTCCTACTGTCTGGGTCACTGTCCTGTTTTATTTACTGTATTTACTGTATGTGCTGTCCCTTTCTCTACTGTCTGGGTCACTGTCCTGTTTTATTTACTGTATTTACTGTATGTGCTGTCCCTTTCTCTACTGTCTGGTCACTGTCCTGTTTTATTTACTGTATTTACTGTATGTGCTGTCCCTTTCTCTACTGTCTGGGTCACTGTCCTGTTTTATTTACTGTATTTACTGTATGTGCTGTCCCTTTCTCTACTGTCTGGGTCACTGTCCTGTTTTATTTTCTTTACTGTATTTACTGTATGTGCTGTCCCTTTCTCTACTGTCTGGGTCACTGTCCTGTTTTATTTACTGTATTTACTGTATGTGCTGTCCCTTTGTCTACTGTCTGGGTCACTGTCCTGTTTTATTTACTGTATTTACTGTATGTGCTGTCCCTTTCTCTACTGTCTGGGTCACTGTCCTGTTTTATTTACTGTATTTACTGTATGTGCTGTCCCTTTGTCTACTGTCTGGGTCACTGTCCTGTTTTATTTACTGTATTTACTGTATGTGCTGTCCCTTTCTCTACTGTCTGGGTCACTGTCCTGTTTTATTTACTGTATTTACTGTATGTGCTGTCCCTTTCTCTACTGTCTGGGTCACTGTCCTGTTTTATTTACTGTATTTACTGTATGTGCTGTCCCTTTTCCTACTGTCTGGGTCACTGTCCTGTTTTATTTACTGTATTTACTGTATGTGCTGTCCCTTTCTCTACTGTCTGGGTCACTGTCCTGTTTTATTTACTGTATTTACTGTATGTGCTGTCCCTTTGTCTACTGTCTGGGTCACTGTCCTGTTTTATTTACTGTATTTACTGTATGTGCTGTCCCTTTCTCTACTGTCTGGGTCACTGTCCTGTTTTATTTACTGTATTTACTGTATGTGCTGTCCCTTTCTCTACTGTCTGGGTCACTGTCCTGTTTTATTTACTGTATTTACTGTATGTGCTGTCCCTTTCTCTACTGTCTGGGTCACTGTCCTGTTTTATTTACTGTATTTACTGTATGTGCTGTCCCTTTTCTACTGTCTGGGTCACGGTGTCACTGTTTTATTTACTGTATTTACTGTATGTGCTGTCCCTTTTCTCTACTGTCTGGGTCACGATGTCCTGTTTTTTACTGTATTGTACTGTATGTGCTGTCCCTTTTCTACTGTCTGGGTCACTGTCCTGTTTTATTTACTGTATTTACTGTATGTGCTGTCCCTTTGTCTACTGTCTGGGTCACTGTCCTGTTTTATTTACTGTATTTACTGTATGTGCTGTCCCTTTCTCTACTGTCTGGGTCACTGTCCTGTTTTATTTACTGTATTTTACTGTATGTGCTGTCCCTTTCTCTACTGTCTGGGTCACTGTCCTGTTTTATTTACTGTATTTACTGTATGTGCTGTCCCTTTCTCTACTGTCTGGGTCACTGTCCTGTTTTATTTACTGTATTTACTGTATGTGCTGTCCCTTTCTCGACTGTCTGGGTCACTGTCCTGTTTATTTACTGTATTTACTGTAGGTGCTGTCCCTTTCTCCACTGTCA
>NC_139714.1:37134993-37159993 GCF_964188405.1 Protomyctophum parallelum
TGTCTGGGTCACTGTCCTGTTTTATTTACTGTATTTAATGTATGTGCTGTCCCTTTCTCTACTGTCTGGGTCACTGTCCTGTTTTATTTACTGTATTTACTGTACTGATGTGCTGTCCCCTTACTCTACTGTCTGGGTCACTGTCCTGTTTTATTTACTGTATTTACTGTATGTGCTGTCCCTTTCTCTACTGTCTGGGTCACTGTCCTGTTTTAATTTACTGTATTTACTCTGTATGTGCTGTCCCTTTTCCTACTGTCTGGGTCACTGTCCTGTTTTATTTACTGTATTTACTGTATGTGCTGTCCCTTTCTCCTACTGTCTGGGTCACTGTCCTGTTTTATTTACTGTATTTACTGTATGTGCTGTCCCCTTTGTCTACTGTCTGGGTCACTGTCCTGTTTTATTTACTGTATTTACTGTATGTGCTGTCCCTTTCCTCCTTTACTACTGTCTGGGTCACTGTCCTGTTTTATTTACTGTATTTACTGTATGTGCTGTCCCTTTCTCTACTGTCTGGGTCACTGTCCTGTTTTATTTACTGTATTTACTGTATGTGCTGTCCCTTTCTCTACTGTCTGGGTCACTGTCCTGTTTTTATTTACTGTATTTACTGTATGTGCTGTCCCTTTCTCTACTGTCTGGGGGTCACTGTCCTGTTTTATTTACTGTATTTACTGTATGTGCTGTCCCTTTCTCTACTGTCTGGGTCACTGTCCTGTTTTATTTACTGTATTTACTGTATGTGCTGTCCCTTTCTCTACTGTCTGGGTCACTGTCCTGTTTTATTTACTGTATTTACTGTATGTGCTGTCCCTTTTTCTACTGTCCTGGGTCACTGTCCTGTTTTATTTACTGTATTTACTGTATGTGCTGTCCCTTTCTCTACTGTCTGGGTCACTGTCCTGTTTTATTTACTGTATTTACTGTATGTGCTGTCCCTTTTCCTACTGTCTGGGTCACTGTCCTGTTTTATTTACTGTATTTACTGTATGTGCTGTCCCTTTCTCTACTGTCTGGGTCACTGTCCTGTTTTATTTACTGTATTTACTTGTATGTGCTGTCCCTTTGCTCTACTGTCTGGGTCACTGTCCTGTTTTTATTTACTGTATTTACTGTATGTGCTGTCCCTTTCTCTACTGTCTGGGTCACTGCTCCTGTTTTATTTACTGTATTTACTATGTCTGTGCTGTCACTGTCCTTTTCACTACTGTTCCTGTTGGGTCACTGTCCTGTTTTATTTACTGTATTTTACTGTATTTGTGCTGTCCCTTTCTCTACTGTCTGGGTCACTGTCCTGTTTTATTTCTTACTGTATTTACTGTATGTGCTGTCCCTTTCTCTACTGTCTGGGTCACTGTCCTGTTTTATTTACTGTATTTACTGTATGTGCTGTCCCTTTTCTCTACTGTCTGGGTCACTGTCCTGTTTTATTTACTGTATTTACTGTATGTGCTGTCCCTTTCTCTACTGTCTGGGTCACTGTCCTGTTTTATTTACTGTATTTACTGTATGTGCTGTCCCTTTGCTCTACTGTCTGGGTCACTGTCCTGTTTTATTTACTGTATTTACTGTATGTGCTGTCCCCTTTTCTCTACTGTCTGGGTCACTGTCCTGTTTTATTTACTGTATTTACTGTATGTGCTGTCCCTTTCTCCTACTGTCTGGGTCACTGTCCTGTTTTATTTACTGTATTTACTGTATGTGCTGTCCCTTTTCCTACTGTCTGGGTCACTGTCCTGTTTTTATTTACTGTATTTACTGTATGTGCTGTCCCTTTCCTACTGTCTGGGTCACTGTCCTGTTTTATTTACTGTATTTACTGTATGTGCTGTCCCTTTCTCTACTGTCTGGGTCACTGTCCTGTTTTATTTACTGTATTTACTGTATGTGCTGTCCCTTTCCTACTGTCTGGGTCACTGTCCTGTTTTATTTACTGTATTTACTGTATGTGCTGTCCCTTTCTCTACTGTCTGGGTCACTGTCCTGTTTTATTTACTGTATTTACTGTATGTGCTGTCCCTTTCTCTACTGTCTGGGTCACTGTCCTGTTTTATTTACTGTATTTACTGTATGTGCTGTCCCTTTTCCCTACTGTCTGGGTCACTGTCCTGTTTTATTTACTGTATTTACTGTATGTGCTGTCCCTTTTCCTACTGTCTGGGTCACTGTCCTGTTTTATTTACTGTATTTACTGTATGTGCTGTCCCTTTCTCTACTGTCTGGGTCACTGTCCTGTTTTATTTACTGTATTTACTGTATGTGCTGTCCCTTTCTCTACTGTCTGGGTCACTGTCCTGTTTATTTACTGTATTTACTGTATGTGCTGTCCCTTTCTCTACTGTCTGGGTCACTGTCCTGTTTTATTTACTGTATTTACTGTATGTGCTGTCCCTTTCTCTACTGTCTGGGTCACTGTCCTGTTTTATTTACTGTATTTACTGTATGTGCTGTCCCTTTTCCTACTGTCTGGGTCACTGTCCTGTTTTATTTACTGTATTTACTGTATGTGCTGTCCCTTTTCCTACTGTCTGGGTCACTGTCCTGTTTTATTTACTGTATTTACTGTATGTGCTGTCCCTTTCTCTACTGTCTGGGTCACTGTCCTGTTTTATTTACTGTATTTACTGTATGTGCTGTCCCTTTGTCTACTGTCTGGGTCACTGTCCTGTTTTATTTACTGTATTTACTGTATGTGCTGTCCCTTTTCCTACTGTCTGGGTCACTGTCCTGTTTTATTTACTGTATTTACTGTATGTGCTGTCCCTTTTCCTACTGTCTGGGTCACTGTCCTGTTTTATTTACTGTATTTACTGTATGTGCTGTCCCTTTCTCTACTGTCTGGGTCACTGTCCTGTTTTATTTACTGTATTTACTGTATGTGCTGTCCCTTTCTCTACTGTCTGGGTCACTGTCCTGTTTTATTTACTGTATTTACTGTATGTGCTGTCCCTTTCTCTACTGTCTGGGTCACTGTCCTGTTTTATTTACTGTATTTACTGTATGTGCTGTCCCTTTCTCTACTGTCTGGGTCACTGTCCTGTTTTATTTACTGTATTTACTGTATGTGCTGTCCCTTTGTCTACTGTCTGGGTCACTGTCCTGTTTTATTTACTGTATTTACTGTATGTGCTGTCCCTTTCTCTACTGTCTGGGTCACTGTCCTGTTTTATTTACTGTATTTACTGTATGTGCTGTCCCTTTGTCTACTGTCTGGGTCACTGTCCTGTTTTATTTACTGTATTTACTGTATGTGCTGTCCCTTTCTCTACTGTCTGGGTCACTGTCCTGTTTTATTTACTGTATTTACTGTATGTGCTGTCCCTTTCTCTACTGTCTGGGTCACTGTCCTGTTTTATTTACTGTATTTACTGTATGTGCTGTCCCTTTTCCTACTGTCTGGGTCACTGTCCTGTTTTATTTACTGTATTTACTGTATGTGCTGTCCCTTTTCCTACTGTCTGGGTCACTGTCCTGTTTTATTTACTGTATTTACTGTATGTGCTGTCCCTTTGTCTACTGTCTGGGTCACTGTCCTGTTTTATTTACTGTATTTACTGTATGTGCTGTCCCCTTTGTCTACTGTCTGGGTCACTGTCCTGTTTTATTTACTGTATTTACTGTATGTGCTGTCCCTTTCTCTACTGTCTGGGTCACTGTCCTGTTTTATTTACTGTATTTACTGTATGTGCTGTCCCTTTTCCTACTGTCTGGGTCACTGTCCTGTTTTATTTACTGTATTTACTGTATGTGCTGTCCCTTTTCCTACTGTCTGGGTCACTGTCCTGTTTTATTTACTGTATTTACTGTATGTGCTGTCCCTTTCTCTACTGTCTGGGTCACTGTCCTGTTTTATTTACTGTATTTACTGTATGTGCTGTCCCTTTTCCTACTGTCTGGGTCACTGTCCTGTTTTATTTACTGTATTTACTGTATGTGCTGTCCCTTTCTCTACTGTCTGGGTCACTGTCCTGTTTTATTTACTGTATTTACTGTATGTGCTGTCCCTTTCTCTACTGTCTGGGTCACTGTCCTGTTTTATTTACTGTATTTACTGTATGTGCTGTCCCTTTCTCTACTGTCTGGGTCACTGTCCTGTTTTATTTACTGTATTTACTGTATGTGCTGTCCCTTTGTCTACTGTCTGGGTCACTGTCCTGTTTTATTTACTGTATTTACTGTATGTGCTGTCCCTTTGTCTACTGTCTGGGTCACTGTCCTGTTTTATTTACTGTATTTACTGTATGTGTTGTCCCTTTCTCTACTGTCTGGGTCACTGTCCTGTTTTATTTACTGTATTTACTGTATGTGTTGTCCCTTTCTCTACTGTCTGGGTCACTGTCCTGTTTTATTTACTGTATTTACTGTATGTGCTGTCCCTTTGTCTACTGTCTGGGTCACTGTCCTGTTTTATTTACTGTATTTACTGTATGTGTTGTCCCTTTCTCTACTGTCTGGGTCACTGTCCTGTTTTATTTACTGTATTTACTGTATGTGCTGTCCCTTTTCCTACTGTCTGGGTCACTGTCCTGTTTTATTTACTGTATTTACTGTATGTGCTGTCCCTTTGTCTACTGTCTGGGTCACTGTCCTGTTTTATTTACTGTATTTACTGTATGTGCTGTCCCTTTCTCTACTGTCTGGGTCACTGTCCTGTTTTATTTACTGTATTTACTGTATGTGCTGTCCCTTTTCCTACTGTCTGGGTCACTGTCCTGTTTTATTTACTGTATTTACTGTATGTGCTGTCCCTTTCTCTACTGTCTGGGTCACTGTCCTGTTTTATTTACTGTATTTACTGTATGTGCTGTCCCTTTCTCTACTGTCTGGGTCACTGTCCTGTTTTATTTACTGTATTTACTGTATGTGTTGTCCCTTTTCCTACTGTCTGGGTCACTGTCCTGTTTTATTTACTGTATTTACTGTATGTGCTGTCCCTTTCTCTACTGTCTGGGTCACTGTCCTGTTTTATTTACTGTATTTACTGTATGTGCTGTCCCTTTCTCTACTGTCTGGGTCACTGTCCTGTTTTATTTACTGTATTTACTGTATGTGCTGTCCCTTTCTCTACTGTCTGGGTCACTGTCCTGTTTTATTTACTGTATTTACTGTATGTGCTGTCCCTTTCTCTACTGTCTGGGTCACTGTCCTGTTTTATTTACTGTATTTACTGTATGTGCTGTCCCTTTCTCTACTGTCTGGGTCACTGTCCTGTTTTATTTACTGTATTTACTGTATGTGCTGTCCCTTTTCCTACTGTCTGGGTCACTGTCCTGTTTTATTTACTGTATTTACTGTATGTGCTGTCCCTTTCTCTACTGTCTGGGTCACTGTCCTGTTTTATTTACTGTATTTACTGTATGTGCTGTCCCTTTCTCTACTGTCTGGGTCACTGTCCTGTTTTATTTACTGTATTTACTGTATGTGCTGTCCCTTTCTCTACTGTCTGGGTCACTGTCCTGTTTTATTTACTGTATTTACTGTATGTGCTGTCCCTTTCTCTACTGTCTGGGTCACTGTCCTGTTTTATTTACTGTATTTACTGTATGTGCTGTCCCTTTCTCTACTGTCTGGGTCACTGTCCTGTTTTATTTACTGTATTTACTGTATGTGCTGTCCCTTTTCCTACTGTCTGGGTCACTGTCCTGTTTTATTTAGCTCAGTTGTTTCTGTGTTGTTTTTACCACTGGCATGAATACTGTTTATGTAATATTCTCCGTCTCTCTCTCTCCGTCTCTCTCCCTCCATGTCTCTCTCCCTCCTCTCCCTCCATTCTCCCTCTATGTCTCTCTACCTCCTCTCTCTCTCTCTCTCTCTCTCTCTCTCTCTCTCTCTCTCTCTCTGTCTCTCTCTCTCTTTCTCCTCTCTCTCTCCTCTCTCTCTCTCTCTCTCTCTCTCTCTCTCTCTCTCTCTCTCTCTCTCTCCCCCCCCCCCCTTAGGTGAGGAGAGAGAGTAAGGACCATGCGACCCTCAGTGACCTCTACCTGAACAACGTCATCAGCCGGCTCACACACATCAGCGAGGACTCGGCCCGCCTCCTGAAGAGGGTGAGCCAATCAGCATTAGTCTGCATTGTTTGGGTGGGACATTTGGTTTATAGTCTTTTATTTTTTGGCCTAAAATATTGTCTATTATATTATATATATATATATATATATATATTATATATATTATATTATATATATTCATGAATCCACTTGCTGACTGGCTGTCGGTATTGGGTGATCTTTTTCTAGGGGTTTCTTGTGACCCTACCATTAACATCCTATGGCAGGCAACAATGTCAAACATGTCAAACTTTCCTTTTGCTTTAAGTAGCCAAACTAGGGCGTTTTCATGATTCTGAATCGATTCCAAGCATTAGTTCTGCACAAAATACACTCTGGCCGAAATGTGCTGACCTCATTGATTGATTGAATATTAATTGAATATTTATAATATTCAATATACAAAATATACAATGTGGTCCAAAGGGGATTTCAGAAGAAAGACCTCGCGGTCTTGTTTCCATTCTGGTCCATGCACTCACACACATACAGTCATGAACAAGAATCTAAAACAGTAATTGGTCACCTCCTCTCCCTCTGACCTGCTGACAGGTGAACTTTTAGCTCTGTTTTAACGGAGGCCAGTGATTGGCTTGTTTTAAGGGGGTGGGGCATTCCACACCTGAATAGCAGTGCTGTGGAAGGTGAATTTACCCATATTTGTTTTATAAGTGGGTGGTACCAGATCATTGTTTACGCTACCTCTAGTTTTGTGGCTGTGGGTGTCACTAACTTTTCTAGTAATCAGTCAAATAAATGGGCATGGAGGGCATAGCTGCATTTACCATTTTGAATGTCAGACCCATTTTCAATTGTTTGACTCCCGGAGCCAGCCAATGCTATCCAGATGCTCTGCATATGGGTGGGTCATTGGTCCCAGGCCGAGAAGAAGTCTAATTAGTTTGTTTTGGGAGATTTGGAGCTTGTTCTTCTGTGCCATTGAGATGTTTGAGAACCAGGATGTGCGAGCATAGTCAAAGATTAGCAGTATGAGTCACTGCTCCAGCTAAAGTCCTGAGAGAGTCCTTTGTTGACAAAAGAGGAAATTCTGCCCAGGAATCTTGTCCTTTGATTTACTCTCCTCACCTGTCAGCTTATTGTCAAGCATACCTGCCTACATGTGTGACCTCTTCTTTGCTAGAGATTACTATGGTGTCAACTTGGACCTTAAAATCGTGTACATTTATCCTGCTAAGGGAACGGTTGGACCCGAAAAGGATGGATTCCAATTTTACCATGATGCAATGAGAGTTTGTTATCGGTAAGCCAAGTTCGGATTTTGGTGAGTTCTGACCCGAGAGCCTCTTCAACCTGCTCTTTGTCTTCTCCCGATGTCAGGAGTGCTGAGTCGTCGGCACGCATCGGCCGGTCAGCAAGTGGATTCATGAATGTACTGTACAGTACAGTATGTATATAGACAATATTTTAGTGTTGTAATTGGTAGAAAAATATATCGTATCCGGGGGAAATACTGTACATCTGACGGATGTTTTCCGGACCGACACATCCGACCGATACCGACACATCCGACCGATAGCGTCTCTGCCTTAGGTTGTTGTGACCAGGCTTTTCTGTTGGCAGATGAGTAAGGCTGGGACCGAGGCTTATAGCTCCATGTAGGACAGTAAGGCTGGGACCGAGGCTAGCTCCATGTAGGACAGTAAGGCTGGGACCGAGGCTAGCTCCAAGTAGGACAGTAAGGCTGGGACCGAGGCTAGCTCCATGTAGGCCAGTAAGGCTGGGACCGAGGCTTATAGTTCTAAGTAGGACAGTAAGGCTGGGACCGAGGCTTATAGCTCCAAGTAGGCCAGTAAGGCTGGGACCGAGGCTAGCTCCAAGTAGGCCAGTAAGGCTGGGACCGAGGCTAGCTCCAAGCAGGCCAGTAAGGCTGGGACCGAGGCTAGCTCCAAGTGGGCTAGTAAGGCTGGGACCGAGGCTTATAGCTCCATGTAGGCCAGTAAGGCTGGGACCGAGGCTAGCTCCATGTAGGCCAGTAAGGCTGGGACCGAGGCTAGCTCCATGTAGGCCAGTAAGGCTGGGACCGAGGCTTATAGCTCCATGTAGGCCAGTAAGGCTGGGACCGAGGCTTATTGCTCCATGCAGGCCAGTAAGGCTGGGACCGAGGCTAGCTCCAAGCAGGCCAGTAAGGCTGGGACCGAGGCTAGCTCCAAGTGGGCCAGTAAGGCTGTGACCGAGGCTAGCTCCAAGTAGGACAGTAAGGCTGGGACCGAGGCTAGCTCCAAGTAGGACAGTAAGGCTGGGACCGAGGCTAGCTCCAAGTAGGACAGTAAGGCTGGGACCGAGGCTAGCTCCAAGTGGGCCAGTAAGGCTGGGACCGAGGCTAGCTCCAAGTAGGCCAGTAAGGCTGGGACCGAGGCTTATAGCTCCATGTAGGCCAGTAAGGCTGGGACCGAGGCTTATAGCTCCATGTAGGCCAGTAAGGCTGGGACCGAGGCTAGCTCCAAGTGGGCCAGTAAGGCTGGGACCGAGGCTAGCTCCAAGCAGGCCAGTAAGGCTGGGACCGAGGCTAGCTCCATGTAGGCCAGTAAGGCTGGGACCGAGGCTAGCTCCAAGTAGGACAGTAAGGCTGGGACCGAGGCTAGCTCCAAGTAGGCCAGTAAGGCTGGGACCGAGGCTTATAGCTCCAAGCAGGCCAGTAAGGCTGGGACCGAGGCTAGCTCCAAGTGGGCCAGTAAGGCTGGGACCGAGGCTAGCTCCAAGCAGGCCAGTAAGGCTGGGACCGAGGCTAGCTCCAAGCAGGCCAGTAAGGCTGGGACCGAGGCTTATAGCTCCATGTAGGCCAGTAAGGCTGGGACCGAGGCTTATAGCTCCAAGCAGGCCAGTAAGGCTGGGACCGAGGCTAGCTCCAAGTAGGACAGTAAGGCTGGGACCGAGGCTAGCTCCAAGTGGGCCAGTAAGGCTGGGACCGAGGCTTATAGTTCTAAGTAGGGCAGTAAGGCTGGGACCGAGGCTTATAGCTCCATGTAGGCCAGTAAGGCTGGGACCGAGGCTTATTGCTCCATGTAGGCCAGTAAGGCTGGGACCGAGGCTAGCTCCATGTGGGCCAGTAAGGCTGGGACCGAGGCTAGCTCCATGTAGGCCAGTAAGGCTGGGACCGAGGCTAGCTCCATGTAGGCCAGTAAGGCTGGGACCGAGGCTAGCTCCAAGTGGGCCAGTAAGGCTGGGACCGAGGCTAGCTCCATGTGGGCCAGTAAGGCTGGGACCGAGGCTAGCTCCATGTAGGCCAGTAAGGCTGGGACCGAGGCTAGCTCCATGTAGGCCAGTAAGGCTGGGACCGAGGCTAGCTCCAAGTGGGCCAGTAAGGCTGGGACCGAGGCTAGCTCCATGTGGGCCAGTAAGGCTGGGACCGAGGCTAGCTCCATGTAGGCCAGTAAGGCTGGGACCGAGGCTAGCTCCAAGTGGGCCAGTAAGGCTGGGACCGAGGCTAGCTCCATGTAGGCCAGTAAGGCTGGGACCGAGGCTTATAGTTCCAAGTGGGCCAGTAAGGCTGGGACCGAGGCTAGCTCCATGTAGGCCAGTAAGGCTGGGACCGAGGCTTATAGCTCCATGTAGGCCAGTAAGGCTGGGACCGAGGCTTAAAGCTCCATGTAGGCCAGTAAGGCTGGGACCGAGGCTTATAGCTCCATGTAGGCCAGTAAGGCTGGGACCGAGGCTAGCTCCATGTAGGCCAGTAAGGCTGGGACCGAGGCTTATAGCTCTAAGCAGGCCAGTAAGGCTGGGACAGAGGCTAGCTCCATGTAGGCCAGTAAGGCTGGGACCGAGGCTAGCTCCATGTAGGCCAGTAAGGCTGGGACCGAGGCTTATAGCCCCAAGTAGGCCAGTAAGGCTGGGACCGAGGCTAGCTCCATGTAGGCCAGTAAGGCTGGGACCGAGGCTAGCTCCAAGTGGGCCAGTAAGGCTGGGACCGAGGCTAGCTCCATGTAGGCCAGTAAGGCTGGGACCGAGGCTAGCTCCATGTAGGCCAGTAAGGCTGGGACCGAGGCTAGCTCCATGTAGGCCAGTAAGGCTGGGACCGAGGCTAGCTCCATGTAGGCCAGTAAGGCTGGGACCGAGGCTTATAGCTCCATGTAGGCCAGTAAGGCTGGGACCGAGGCTAGCTCCATGTGGGCCACTAAGGCTGGGACCGAGGCTAGCTCCATGTAGGCCAGTAAGGCTGGGACCGAGGCTAGCTCCATGTAGGCCAGTAAGGCTGGGACCGAGGCTTATAGCTCCATGTAGGCCACTAAGGCTGGGACCGAGGCTAGCTCCATGTGGGCCACTAAGGCTGGGACCGAGGCTAGCTCCAAGTGGGCCGGTAACCGACAGGCACCGATCTATAGTACTTTAAATGATTTTGGCAAGAATGTGAAATAGCTTTTAACCTAAAATACAACTGCTGGTGGATTCAGCTATATGTGTGGATGTGGCACGGCACATTTTCTAAATAATTCCTTGAATTGTGTTTACATGTCAACGAAATATATACAACGAAATGCAACCATTCATGAGCGTAACTAAAAAGCTTTTAGTAGGACATCCAGTAGGTGAAGGAAGTCTTCAGCTGTTCTACTTCTTTCTCTCAAAGTATGAGGGGAGTCTGTAGGAAGGAAGGTGATTGTAATGAAAAGTAAAGTCTATATATTCCCTGAGGCTGTTACCACAAATTTAACATGCACACTTGGCACGTGCATTGATGCTCGCTCGCTCTCTCTCGTGCGCACGCACACACACACACACACACACACACACACACACACACACACGCCTCCAAGTTTAGCACAGCATGTTCATTATTAATCTCTGTTCTAGCTCATGTTTTATTCATGATTTATAAAGTGGATGGATGGATGGATGGATGGATGGATGGATGGAGGGAGGGATGGATGGGTAGAGAGAGAGAGAGAGAGAGAGAGAGAGAGAGAGAGAGAGGGATGGATGGAGGGGTGCTGTGGCCTCCACTAGGGGGCGCCAGCAGCAATGTGTTGTCCTCCATCAGGGCAGTGTTCTGACGAGGATGCTGTAATAACAACACAGACTGTCTCTGAGCACTGGGAGGAGGAGGTCCCGTTTTTTTGGGGGGGGGGGGGGGGCTGATGGAGGGGAAAGGAACTGGTTGGAATAACGTGTTCCTTCCACGCGCTATGTCCAACCGAGGAACCTCCCCCTGTCAGGTGAAAATAATTGGCTTGGACTCCTCATGCACTGAAGGAAGCATGAGGTCAGTCCACTGCCCTCCCCGGGTTGGGACAGACCGGGGGGGGGTGTAGAGCCCAGGATTACCAAATCGTGGTATAAAAAAAATATAAAATAAAAAAGCACATATTACAATGAGCATTTCATTCTTAATATCAATGCACTACTGTGCATTGATATTAAGAATGGCCGTAATGTGCAGTCATGTGAATATATGAATATAGTCAATTGAGTCAAAAGTACAATATTTGGATTCTATGCTATGGAAGGATTCGTCCATTCTAGGATTCCACAGTCATTTAGCATAATGCAATATTAATGCAGCACCGCGCTGCCACACATAGCTCCTTCCCAAACCCACCCGAGCTGTTTAACCCATTCTGACCTGAGATCAGATTCATACGAGGTTTCTGCCGGACACACACTGGTCTGATGAACCCATTCTGACCTGAGATCAGATTCTAAAAATGTCAGTCGCTCTTCGATTTTTAAAAAATAGCAGACCTACAAGCTCGTATCGCGCCACTCGGTGGCGCGATATGAGCTTGTAGATCTGCTATTTTTAAATAGCTAAAGCATAACATGATGCTGACACCAAAATGGGTGCCCGGTCAGAATGGGTTAATGCATGAGACAGGAATTCATTTTTGTGCCTATACTGTACAGTACAGTAAAGCTGGGGATGGAGTCTGGCACCGTTTGTTTAATTTATCATTTTGTGTGTGTGTGTGTGTGTGTGTGTGTGGCTTTATTCATTTATTTATAGACCAGTATTCAGCCTGCCTGATTGATCCATAGTGCTTTATTAACCCCGACATTTCCATTTCCCACAGAACAGCGTGCGGGGAATGGAACCCTGTGTGTGTGTTGGCGTCCTTTACCATCATACCCTGATGATACTCTCTCTCTGTCTCTCTGTGTCTCTCTCTCTCTCTCTCTCTCTCTCTCTCTCTGTGTCTCTCTCTCTCTCTCTCTCTCTCTCTCTCTCTCTGTGTCTCTCTCTCTCTCTCTCTGTCTCTCTGTGTGTCTCTCTCTCTCTCTCTCTCTCTCTCTCTCTCTCTCTCTCTCTCTCTCTCTCAGAGTAAGGAGATCACCTTTCAGCTCCAGGAGGATCTGATGAAACTTCTGAATGAACTTTACACCGTAAGTTCCACCTCCATGAGGGTTAGATTAGAACCTTAACCCTAACCCAGCTGCACGAGGCTCTGTTGGAAAGCCATGGATTCAAATGAAAACCAAATCCATGTTGAAGGCATGCTCCACTTTGGGCTTCAATCTACGAGCCTCTTCTCTGTTAGCGGTGTGATATTGTTTGTTTTTGTTTGTTTTTGTGCTATGTGTCAGATGTGTGTACATGTGTTCTGTGTACATGGCTGCTGGGTCGCAAAGACACATTTCAGTCCCCCATATATGGGGGACAAGGGGAGACCAACCTAGTCCCCATATATGGGGGACAAGGTGAGACCAACCTAGTCCCCATATATGGGGGACAAGGTGAGACCAACCTAGTCCCCATATATGGGGGACAAGGGGAGACCAACCTAGTCCCCATATATGGGGGACAAGGGGAGACCAACCTAGTCCCCATATATGGGGGACAAGGGGAGAGCAACGGACTTGAACTCATGCTTCCTTCATGCCTGAGTGTCCAAGTTGCTCCTTTACACCTGACAGGGGGGGAGTTTCCCTGGTTGGACGTATAGCGCGTGGAAGGAACACGTTATTCCAACCAGTTGCTTTCCCCTCCACCAGGCAATGGAGGGCTATAAAGTATATTATATATATATTTTTTTTAAGATATTTTTTTGCGGCTTACGCCTTTTATTGATTTTTGAAGGGACAGACAGTAGGCTGACAGGAAACGGGAGAGAGATGGGGGGATGACATGCAGTAAAGGCCGTGTCGGGTCCGGGAGTCGAACCCGCGGCACACTGCGACTGGATTACCAGTCCGGTGCCCAGACCGTTACGCTACGGCCTGGGCCATAAAGTATATTCTTCAATATAATGATATATTAAGCTTCCAGTCTAGCCTAAATAAGAACAAATGAACCACCTGATAACCTCGATAAATACAAAAGTGTGTGATGTCCTTGGAAGTTCCCTCTTATTGTCAGACAAACATCTATCATGCTTTAATTGTCAGACTAAACTCCATTGGTTGTCAGACTAAACCATCGGTGTGTGAATGGGTGAATGTAATGCACAATCTCTGTAAAGCGCCTTGGATAAATGCACCATTTATAAACATTGAAGATACTTTAGTTGTTGCTGTACAATACTTTAAAACAGTTGGCATGTTGCAGACATGCTTAAATTTGCGCCGCCCTCGTTGAAAACAATGCATTTCCAACTCCAGCTTGTCTCAGTTCAGGCTGCATGAACAGCGCTCGAGCGCTCGGTTTCTGCCCCCTCTATATCGTAACTATTCTATTAGATGGCTCTGGTTTATTGCAAGTCTCGTTCAGTGTTGCATTGTGGGTCCTTGGCCGCTATAGGTGATGAAGACCTATCACATGTACAACAGTGTTGCATTGTGGTCATTGTGGTCCTTGGCCGCTAGGTGATGAAGACCTATCACATGTACAACGCCGAGACCATCAACGCGGAGACCAAACTGAGGGAGGCGGAGCGACAGGAGGGGCGTGTCAAGGGCGTGTCCAGCACGACCGGAGGGGTGGAGCCAGTGTTCGGCCTGAGGATAGAGGAGCGTCACCAGAGACGCAACGCAGCGCGCAAGATGGAGAAGATGAAGGAGAAGGTATGGAACCCCCAACGGGACTAAATCTACAGTTGATTTAGTCGACTAAAATGTATTTTGGCGGGCCTTGATGCTGTCATAATGGCTGATTTTAGACTGAAAATAGCAGATATACAAGCTCACAACTCGCTCACAAGCTCACACACGTTGTGAGCTTGTAGATCTGCTATTTTCAGTATGCAACCAAGTGTAAAATGACTTATACTGCATATCTTGTCCACTTGTCCCTTCCTAACATTTTAGTCTAGTTTTTATTTGTTGACAAAATCGACAGTATATTTAGTCATAGTTTTAGTCACCGTAGCTATAGTTTTCATTTAGTTTCCATTTAGTTTTCGTCAGTGAAAGGTAGTCGACGAACATTTTTCGTCTTAGTTTAAGTCGACGGAGACGACACTGTTCTATACGACACGTCTTTTCAGCGCTTTGTCCGTCTCTCACGTTTCTAGAGGAAGGCGAAATACTCGGAGAACAAACTGAAGACTCTGAAAGCCAGGAACGAGTACCTGCTAACCATGGAGGCCACCAACGCCTCTGTGTTCAAATACTACATCCACGACCTGCCCGACATTATAGACGTGAGTATACTCTAAATACATCCACGACCTGCCCGACATTATAGACGTGAGTAATAAGTATACTATAAATACATCCACGACCTGCCCGACATTATAGACGTGAGTAATAAGTATACTATAAATACATCCACGACCTGCCCGACATTATAGACGTGAGTAATAAGTATACTATAAATACATCCATGACCTGCCCGACATTATAGACGTGAGTAATAAGTATACTATAAATACATCCATGACCTGCCCGACATTATAGACGTGAGTAATAAGTATACTATAAATACATCCACGACCTGCCCGACATTATAGACGTGAGTAATAAGTATACTATAAATACATCCATGACCTGCCCGACATTATAGACGTGAGTAATAAGTATACTATAAATACATCCATGACCTGCCCGACATTATAGACGTGAGTAATAAGTATACTCTAAATACATCCACGACCTGCCCGACATTATAGACGTGAGTAATAAGTATACTCTAAATACATCCACGACCTGCCCGACATTATAGACGTGAGTAATAAGTATACTCTAAATACATCCACGACCTGCCCGACATTATAGACGTGAGTATACTATAAATTAGGGCTGTCAAAGTTAACGCACTATTAACTAGTTATCTCACAATCCTTTTAACGGCACTATTTTTTTTAACGCGCGATTAACGCACTGTGAAGTTTGACAGAATGGTTGAGAGACGCATGGCAATTTTACACTGAAGAGTTGAATAATTGTTAAACAGCTGCATTACTTAAGTTAATTTAAGTCTACACAATTAGAAAACTTAGAAAACATGTTATTTTGATCAACATGGCCTGTTATCTCTCGTAATGGTACCATTGGCCAACATCAATACAGTTCTTTAGTTTGGGTCTGGAAGGCTAAATGTCATCAAATGGTGGTTCCGTGGCTCAAATGCAGAATAAATAATGGACCTTGATATGAAAAATCTTGAAAACCACTGATTTAAGGTATATTTAGAACGGATAAAAAATATGCGATTAATTTGCGATTAATCACAGTTAACTATGGACAATCAAGCGATTAATCAGATTAAATATTTTAATCGATTGACAGCCCTACTATAGATACATTCATGACCCGACATTAGAGACATTATTTCCGAGTACGATCACGTGTCCCTATTGGTGGTTCATATTATTCCCTGTGCACTGCTGGGGCACGGCGGTGGCTCAGGGGTAGAGTGGCCGGATGGCAACCGCAAGGTTGCCAGTTCGAACCCTGTGGGCTCCCCCAGAGTTAGTGTCGAAGTGTCCATGAGCAAGACACTGACTGAACCCCTGATTTGCGCTGGTTGGTGCCTTGCATGGTTTCCTCCGCCATCGGTGTGTGAATGGGTGAATGTGATGCATGATCTATGTATAGTGCCTTGGATAACTCTACCTTGCTGTGGACTACTGGTGATAGTTATGGTACCCACCACTGTGCACTTTATGATAACTCAGGTTTATCCCCTCTGACTGAGAGGCCAGATAAGCATTGGCACCTAATTTTTTATATATAGCCACATGCTGGGATGCTCCCTGACTATATCTGTTCCATGATGCAATCGAACAATAGTATAATAATAACCTATCAGACCCGCTCTAGTGATTTCTTAAAGGGACACTTCACCCTTTTTGCAAAAAAATATATGTTAATGACGTTTAGAAGCTTTAGATCACTTTCCTGGGGGTATTTATGTGTGTAATATGTGGTTTTAGTTATTTTAGATTGTAGCAGTGAGCCTGTTGTCTCTGATGTCATGGACACTGGTCTCACTACCTTCCTGGACTACAATTCCCATAATTCTTTGGTGCACTGCTCCTCCTTGTGGATAGGGGGAGAGCTGTCTTACTGAGACAACATGTAGTCCAGGAAGGAAGTGAGCCCAGTGTCCATGACATCAGAGACAACAGGCTCACTGCTACAATCTAAAATATCTAAAACCACATATTACACACACAAAGATCTCCAGGAAAGTGTTCTAAAGCTTCTAAACGTCATTAACATATATTTTTTTGCAAAAAGGGTGGCTCAGGGTTCCTCAGGCTCAGACAGAGTTGGGCAAGACAGCTTTCTCTGTCAGCGGCCCAACTTCATGGAATGAACTCTTTCAAACGGAGCTCCCTGCCATCCTTCGGGTCAGTTCAAAGGAATGCTCCAGAACATTCTTTTTCACCATGATTGCTTCTGCTTCAATTGATTTATTTCACTGATGGTTGTTCTGTATAAAGTTCCATTGTAATTTATCCTGATTTATAATGTTGTGTATGATGTATTGTTTTTTGACTGTATTTTGTGAATTGTAACCTCGGCTACGGTGAAAATGAGGGCTTGCCCTCAACTGTATTTCCGAGTATAAATAAAGGTGATGATGATAAATGTAATATTTACCATTTACTAACGTGGCCGTCCCCTGGCGGGGGTCTCAGTGTTGTGACCTAGGGTACCACTCCAGCCTGAGTCGGGCCCTGAGGACCTACCTGTCAGCAGAGCTCAGCCTGGAGGCCTCCAGACGGGCCGGGCTGGAGGTTCTGGAGGGGGCCGTGGAGGGCCTGGACCCTGCCCGCGACCGGCAGCGTCTCCTGGGCCTCTACCCCACCGCCTTCTGCCCCCCGTCGCGCTTCAGCTTCCAGGCACACATGGGAGACACGGTACAGCAAGCGTGGGGTTCCGGGGACCCCCTGCAGGGGTCCTTGAGGGAGTTACAGGGGGTTCCCCCAGCTAAATGAACCAAATGGACCCTTTATTGGTCTGTAACTCTGGGAATTAAATTAACATTGACTTTACAATATAAATTGGGGGTCCCAGATAGAAATGCCTTTAAATGGGGGGTCTGTAGCCTAATTCAAAGTCAAACTGGGGGTCCTTGAGATTAAACGGGTTGAGAATCACTGCTAGAGCCGTAAAACTCTTCTCTTGTGGGGGTCCCTGGCATGTCTCTTCATATGGGGGTCCCTGGCATATCTCTTCACATGGGGGTCCCTGGCATATCTCTTCACATGGGGGTCCCTGGCATGTCTCTTCACATGGGGGTCCCTGGCATATCTCTTCACATGGGGGTCCCTGGCATATCTCTTCACATGGGGGTCCCTGGCATATCTCTTCACATGGGGGTCCCTGGCATATCTCTTCAAAAGGGGGTCCCTGGCATATCTCTTCACATGGGGGTCCCTGGCATATCTCTTCAAAAGGGGGTCCCTGGCATATCTCTTCACATGGGGGTCCCTGGGGCTAATTAGTGTCAATTTGGGGGTCCTTGACATGAAAACGTCTGTGAACCACTTCTGTACATGACACGTATTTGATTCCAAACACTGATGTGTGATTGGCTGATCGGACTGTGATAGACGTGTGATTGGCTGATCGGTCTGTGATAGACGTGTGATTGGCTGATCGGACTGTGATAGACGTGTGATTGGCTGATCGGACTGTGATAGACGTGTGATTGGCTGATCGGTCTGTGATCAATCTATTGCAGTGTTTCCCAAAATGTTTTAACTCGGGGAACCGAAAAGATTTTTTTTTTTTTGGTTGACACAAACTTAGAAAAATACATTATAAATTAACCATTATGCCAATCTACAAGCTCACAACGCATCACGATGCGACGTGTTGTGAACTTGTAGATCAGCTATTTTCGACCTTTTGAAAATGTTGCTAGTTTCTGCTATGGCAGATTGCACTTTTTGAATGATTTATTGAAAATTCTCTGTTGTGAATGTGTGACAACGAAAGACCTTCAGAGAAAGCTTGACTTGTCTGCTTTCAGGGAACAAAATTACTGGGTTGATAAAATGTTTAGTTTTTGTGTTGGAAGCGATCTTAATATTGTTTTAATCCTTTGAAATAATGTTTAAAAACAATTGTAGGAAATATTGCGGGGGGGGGAAAGAACTAATGTTTGTGTTCTGTTGTGCTGCTCCTTCCTGCCACTAGGTGGCCCAGATCGCTGCCCAGCCTCAGGTCCAAGCTGAGCTCACACTGCGTCTCACTCAGCTCCAGACCCGCCTAGCGACCCTGAAGATAGAGAATGAAGAGGTGAGGCGCACGCACGCACGCACGCACGCACGCACGCACGCACGCACGCACGCACGCAAGCACGCACGCACGCACGGACTCACTCACGGACTCACTCACTCACTCACTCACTCACTCACTCACTCACTCACTCACTACCTCACTCCCTCACTCCCTCACTCCCTCCCTCCTTGACATGCTACATTCATAGCGCTGTACAAAGTGTGTGCAGATTTTAAGTAGTGTTCTCGCCCTGAAGGGCCAAACATTGCTGATGAGTCTGGATTAATGAGTCTGGATTAATGAGCTGCATCTGGGCGTCTCAGCAGTCTGTCTACTGTACGTACATACTGTACAGTAGACACCCTAATTACCATAATACACATAAAAAGCATGCTCATCATCGTTTACTGCAAATACAAACACTCTTTACATGCAGACTATTCACAGCTCACTGAACACCTTTTGATTGGAAAACTTTTATTTTGCGAACGCAATGAGCACTAACTATGAGACCCTGCAGATCATGTCTGTCTGTCTGTGTCTGTCTGTCTGTCTGTCTGTCTGTCTGTCTGTCTGTCTGTCTGTCTGTCTGTCTGTCTGTCTGTCTGTCTGTCTGTCCCGCTGTGACACCACCCGCCCGCCACCAGAGGGCGCAGCTGTAGCGCACACACACACACACAGCTGCGTTCGCTTCCCGCGTTTGCGCGTCTTACTTGTTTATTCTTATGGCAGAGCTTTAGCACATCTAGAAATAGGTGTCTGTTTGTTTGTTGTTCCTGGATAAATCTGATAAATCTGATAAATTACTTCCACAAAGCCTAACCGGTTCAAACTATCCTTTTGTCCCGGCTGCTATTCAGCTGCTGAACAGCAGATTTGATAGCGTTTTATTCTTGCCTCTTTGCACATACTGCCCACTAATGCACTTCTGCTGACTTTGCTACTGTTGAATGTCATGAATTCTCTGGGCTGTATTTTGCGTGTCTTATAGTACCAGGTCTTATTACTTAACTTAAGACCTGGAGGCGTGGTCAATGCTCTTTGGCCACTCAGAATAGCCAAATGGCATTGATCACGCCTGCAGGTCTTAAGTTAAGTAATAAGACCTGGTACTAGACCTTAGATCTTAGTCTTGTTTTGAATGTTGTTTGTTGTGTGTATTTCTTTACTATTGTCTGGCTGCAAACCAATTTCCCGCAAGGGACAATAAAGCTAACCTTGAACCTTGAAGACATGGCGGGGGGTTAGGGTTAGTTTTAACGTGGTTCTCCCTCCCACCAGGTGAAGAAGACTTGGGGGGGGGGGGGGCACCCTCACCACCCTCACCACCCCCACCCTCCAGGACATGACGGTGTTAGACGACTATGACGTGTCCCAGAGTTTAACGTGGTTCTCCCTCCCACCAGGTGAAGAAGACTTGGGGGGCCACCCTCAGCACCCTCCAGGACATGACGGTGTTGGACGACTACGACGTGTCCCAGAGCTTCACCCACAGCCCGTCCTCGGAGTCGGTCAAGTCCAGCGTGTCCGACGGCTACCTGAACAAACCCAGCCTGGCCAAGAGGAGAGCCAATCAGCAGGAGACGGAACTCTTCTACTTCAACGTGAGAACGGAAGCAGTGTTGTTGTTTTTGGCAGAAAAAAATGATTACCGGTAGTTTAGTTTTCATTTAGTTTTTGTCACATTTTAGTCATCTGGAATGTTTTAGTGTTTAGTCGACTGAATTTACAGTTGATTTAGTCGACTAAAATGTATTTTTGGCAGGCCTTGATGCCGTCATAATGATGTAATGATGTCGTAATGATGTCGTAATTTTGCCGGAAGGAAGGCAGCGTTCAGGAGAATTACTTTTTTCCCGATGTCTCCTGAACTTGAACGCAGCATTTTGCGTTGAACAAATTTGTTTATAAATCCATGTCGTTAAACACCAAAAGAGTGCTGTGTTGCGCCCCGTAAATAGCTGATTTACAAGCTCTCAGCGCGTCGCAGCGCCGCAGTAAGATTGTAGATCTGCTATTTTCTCTATTTAACCCGTTCTGACCGGGCACCCATTTTGGTGTTGGCATCATGTTATGCTTTAGCTATTGAAAAATAGCAGATCTACAAGCTCATATCGCGCCACCGAGTGGCGCGATACGAGCTTGTAGGTCTGCTATTTTTGAAAAATCGAAAAACGACTGACATTTTTTTAGAATCTGATCTCAGGTCAGAATGGGTTAATCAGACCAGTGTGTGTCCGGCGGAAACCTCGTATGAATCTGATCTCAGGTCAGAATGGGTTAATTTTGGGGGGATTTCAGCCCCTGCCTCTCTGTCACTCTCTGCACGTCCCTGTAAGAACGGAAGCGTTCAGCGAACGCGTATTTATTCGACGTGAATAACGTAAACGTACGTGAATGACTGACGCTGTGTGTGTGTGTGTGTGTGTGTGTGTGTGTGTGTGTGTGTGTGTGTGTGTGTGTGTGTGTGTGTGTGTGTGTGTGTGTGTGTGTGTGTGTGTGTGTGTGTGTGTGTGTGTGTGTGTGTGTGTGTGTGTGTGTGTGTGTGTGTGTGTGTGTTGTCGCCATCAGAAGTTTCGTGAGTATCTGGAGGGAAGTAATCTGATTTCCAAACTCCAGGCGAAACACGACATTCTGAAGAAAGCCATATCAGAGGGTAAAGACATCGCCCTCATTTCGTTGGCCTTCATTTTATTTATCTGTAATTTACCTTTTTATTACAACTGGTTGTTCGGTGTGTTCACTAATGCCTGTATTTGTGTCTGTGTGTGTGTGTGTGTGTGTGTGTGTGTGTGTGTGTGTGTGTGTGTGTGTGTGTGTGTGTGTGTGTGTGTGTGTGTGTGTGTGTGTGTGTGTGTGTGTGTGTGTGTGTGTGTGTGTGTGTAGGGTACAAGACTGACATGCTGACTACAAGGTGAGTACAATGGCACGCTGTAATGCTGTTTGGTCAACAAAGGATTGATTGATTTATTAACAGTTTGCAGAATTACAGTACATTTAAAGAACTACAAGGTATTGGACTGATATCCTTATATCTATTAGATACACACTATTATTATTATTACCTGATATCCTGATATCCTCCTCTCTCCCTTTATTATAGTCGTGGGCGGAAGAACTCCCACAGCAAGCACCAGGTAGTATTTGTGTGTGTGTGTGTGTGTGTGTGTGTGTGTGTGTGTGTGTGTGTGTGTGTGTGTGTGTGTGTGTGTGTGTGTGTGTGTGTGTGTGTGTGTGTGTGTGTGTGTGTGTGTGTGTGTGTGTGTGTGTGTGTGTGTGTGTGTGTGTGTGTGTGTGTGTGTGCGTGTGCGTGCGTGTGGTCCAGGACTCAGTGCTCAGGCCTCACAGTGCAGACTAAACACATAGCAAGCATACCCATTGACCTCATTACATGTAAAATCTCTTTGAATGTTTCTGCCCTTTACTGTCTAATGATGTGGACATGATGTGTGTGTTATAATCGTTGTAATGTACATGTCTGTATTGATGTACATGATGTGTGTGTTATAATCGTTGTAATGTACATGTCTGTATTGATGTACATGATGTGTGTGTTATAATCGTTGTAATGTACATGTCTGTATTGATGTACATGATGTGTGTGTTATAATCGTTGTAATGTACATGTCTGTATTGACTGTAGGACTCAACTAAAGCCATACCTATGCTTGTGGAGAGTTGTATCCGCCACATAAACCTACACGGTGAGTTTCATATTAGTTTTATTGTCTTTATTAAATCACTATTCTGCTTACAGGAGAGTAGAGGCGATATCACAGTCTGTACCCAGTGCATTTATTACTGTATAATGAAGTGGATTTATTTTTATCATGTACATAAACTCACAATTACGCACGTGCGTGCACACACACACACACACACACACACACACACACACACACACACACACACACACACACACACACACACACACACACACACACACACATATAAGTGACTACCAGATTTGTGTTGTTAAAATGCTAAAAGAAATATCCAAAATCTGTCACTCAAAAAAACATAATGGCAAGTTCACAACATAATGTTACGAGAGAGAGATGGTCTATTTTCAAATATCCTGATGTGAGAAACACTGACCGCGTCTCGTCTCCGACAGGTCTTCAGCATCAGGGCATCTTCCGAGTTTCGGGGTCACAGGTGGAGGTCAACGACATCAAGAACTCCTTTGAGAGGGGTAAGAGGTCACCTGGAGGTCGTCGTCGTGACTTGAACAGACAGGAGTGTCAATATAACTCTGTGCGAACGTCCTAATTTGGTACAGTGTATAAATGGAATAGTAGAGCCCTAACCCATTTAGATCGATTCTACAAATGTCTTCTAAATCCTGACAGAATTCTGAAAAATCTCTGTTTCTATATGTCAGTGGTTCTCAAACATGTTCATGTCAAAAAAATATATGTAATCGGCCCGTCTGTCTCGTAGGCAACGACCCGCTGGTTGAGGAGGAGAGCAACCGGGACATCAACTCCGTGGCCGGCGTTCTGAAGCTCTACTTCAGAGGTCTGGAGAACCCGCTGTTCCCCAAGGACCGGTTCAACGACCTCCTCAACTGTGTTCGTGAGTGTCTCGGATGATTTTATAGTGTCTGTTTATTACACGATTGTGTGTGTGTGTGTGTGTGTGTGTGTGTGTGTGTGTGTGTGTGTGTGTGTCTGTGTCTGTGTCTGTGTGTGTGTGTGTGTGTGTGTGTGTGGGGGGGGGGGGGTCTCTCGGGATGTCCCTCAAGGACTAGCTTTGAATCCAGACTGATTCGCTGGTTGGTCTTTATCTCACTTCCATACTCAATCTGGACGCGGTCCTATTTGACTCGTATTTCAATTACTCAAGTCTTATCTTGGAAGAAAACCCCCCACGCCCCGAGCACGCACGCATGGTCGCACGCACGCACGCACACACACACGCACGCACAGTCGCACACACATGCACGCACGCACAGTCGCACACACAAATGCACACACAAATGCACGCGCATGCGCAGACCAAATCCACAGATAGCTTTCTACCGTTTGTGCATGGAGATTGGAAGCTTGCCAGACTGTGAAGCGAAGTGAGCTAACAAATACATACAAAAACGCTGAACATAGCAATCAGTCTGGATCCCCCCCCCCCATATCGAGACCCACTGTACATGATGGTACAGTGGGTTTTATACGAGCCTTTGTTAAAGTGCTGCAGACTTAAAACAGTCTATTCACGTAGATAAAATATGAATCTGATGGGTGTTCTGTATCTGCATCATCTGCCCACATACACTCCCTCTCCCATTCCTTTGTCCTTTTGGTCTTTTGTCTCGCTTTTGTGTTTGTGAAACTCATCCTCGAATATCCTCGTTTTTTCTCACGGAGAAGACAGGGAGCCAGCCTCCCCTCGCTCCCCTCGCTCTGTCTGGGCTGAAGACAGGGAGCCAGCCTCCCCTCGCTCCCCTTGCTCCCCTCGCTCTGTCTGGGCTGCTGTTTTACAAACACCTTGTGATATCTCCAGGAAAAAAGATGACAGCTTGAGCTTTGTGTGTGTTTGTGTGTGTGTGTGTGTGTGTGTGTGTGTGTGTGTGTGTGTGTGTGTGTGTGTGTGTGCGCGTGCGTGTGCTCGTGTGTTCCTGCAGGCATGGAGAACCTTTACGACAGAGCTCAGTGCATCCGTAAGATCCTGCTGGGTGTTCCGCGGGCCACGCTGGTGGTGATGCGTTACCTGTTCGCTTTCCTCAACCAGTGAGTCTCCGTTTCTTTGCCACGGCTCCAGGTTTCTTAATGGAGAATTCCATACTAAAAGGCTTTCTTACCTTTCTTTGTAGTTGTTACGTCCCCACCAAAGAGGTCCAGGTGTTATTTTGTGCAAAAGCTCCTTATTGGCTGTTTCCCCTACCATAAGCCCTAAATGAATTGCATTGAATTGAATGGGAATTGAATGGGGCTATGGGGTGTTGTGCTAATTCGCTTATTTCAATCGCTCAAAATTATAATTTCTTTGTATATATCCTCTCTTCATAATGTAAATAATATCCCAAGCGGCACACTTTACTACTTCTTTCGATGGAAATAAGCGAACTAGCATAACACCCCATAGCCCCATTCAATTCCCATTCAATGCAATGCAATTCATTGAGGGCTTATGGTAGGGAAAATAGCCAATAAGGAGTTTTTGCACAAAAAAACACCTGGACCTCTTTGGTGGGGACGTAACAAGTACAAAGAAAGGTAAGAAAGATAAGAAAGCATTCTAGCATGGAATTCTCCTTTAACGCTTTCAGAGAGCAGTTAATTAGACACACCCTGGTGTCCCTATTGTCGGGCACATTTCCGTATATATATACTGTATATATTTTATTTTTTTTGAAAATAGCTGATCTACGAGCTGTTTGCTGTGTA
>NC_139714.1:37164993-37202493 GCF_964188405.1 Protomyctophum parallelum
GTTCCATTTGATATCCTTCTCCTATCACAGCAGCTCACAAATCTTGCTGCTGTGTTTGCACATTGTTGTACTTCGCCCAGCAGATATGGGAGTTTTTTGTCATTGGTCATGTTTTCAAAATCTCCGTGTGTGATTGTAATCTGTGGGAAGTATGTGTCTCTGATGTCTTGGTACAATGGACAGATGGTTAGGAAGTGTAGCTCGGTTTCCACTTCATTTAGTGTGCAGTGGGTGCATAGTCTGTCTTCTCTCGGGATACAGGTCTGCCTATGACGGCCTTTCTCGATCGCGAGACTGTGCTCACTGAGTCTGTACCTAGTTAAGATTTTCTTTGTTTTGGGTCGGTCACGGTGCTCAGGTATTCTGCCACTGTGTATTCTCTGTTTAGGGTACCACAGGGTGGTGCTGTTTCACAGCATAATTAAACATGACCACTGCACTGTGGGGGAAGAACAGCATCGCTACACCTCGTTGATTAATGGACTGATTATCGACTGACGGACTCACTAACCTCTCGCTATTGATTCGCTAATTGATAATTGGTCTGATTCGTTAGCTCAGCTATAGCCCCATTTCCAGAGGCTGTGTTGGGGATCTGTTCCAGATGGGTTGGCTATCTGTGCTTGGCTCCCAATCTCCCGCCGTAGTCTGAAAAACCCACCTCTTCAGACTCCATCATGGCCCGTAGCACTTACCCTACCCCCTTAGATAGCACTTTATGTAGACTTAGATAGCATTTTATACAGACTTAGCATGTTACGTAGACGGCACTAGAATTGCATTTGATGTAGTCATAGCACTTTATAGTATGTAATGTATAGTATAGTATAGTATAGTATAGTTTATATGTATAGATCCTCCACTGTTACGTTCTTAGCTTACACATGTTTCATGATAACTACTTGTTATGTATGTGATGTATTGCCATGCTTTTTGTTATTGTTTACTGTAAATCGCTCTGGATTAAGAGCGTCTGATAAATGACTCCATTGTAAATTGGTGTCCCACAGGGGGATGACGTCATGTTCTTGGTGTCCCACAGGGGGATGACGTCATGTTCTTGGTGTCCCACAGGGCTGACGTCATGTTCTTGGTGTCCCACAGACAGGGCTGACCTCATGTTCTTGGTGTCCCACAGGGCTGACCTCATGTTCTTGGTGTCCCACAGGGCTGACCTCATGTTCTTGGTGTCCCACAGGGCTGAGGTCATGTTCTTGGTGTCCCACAGGGCTGACCTCATGTTCTTGGTGTCCCACAGGGCTGACGTCATGTTCTTGGTGTCCCACAGGGCTGACCTCATGTTCTTGGTGTCCCACAGGGCTGACGTCATGTTCTTGGTGTCCCACAGGGCTGACCTCATGTTCTTGGTGTCCTACAGGGGGCTGACCTCATGTTCTTGGTGTCCCACAGGGCTGACGTCATGTTCTTGGTGTCCCACAGACAGGGCTGACGTCATGTTCTTGGTGTCCCACACAGGGCTGACCTCATGTTCTTGGTGTCACACAGGGCTGACCTCATGTTCTTGGTGTCCCACAGGGCTGACGTCATGTTCTTGGTGTCCCACAGGGCTGACCTCATGTTCTTGGTGTCCCACAGGGGGCTGACGTCATGTTCTTGGTGTCCCACAGGGGGATGACGTCATGTTCTTGGTGTCCCACAGGGCTGACCTCATGTTCTTGGTGTCCCACAGGGGGATGACGTCATGTTCTTGGTGTCCCACAGGGGGATGACGTCATGTTCTTGGTGTCCCACAGGGCTGACGTCATGTTCTTGGTGTCCCACAGGGCTGACGTCATGTTCTTGGTGTCCCACAGGGGGATGACGTCATGTTCTTGGTGTCCCACAGGGCTGACCTCATGTTCTTGGTGTCCCACAGGGCTGACATCATGTTCTTGGTGTCCCACAGACAGGGCTGACCTCATGTTCTTGGTGTCCCACAGGGCTGACATCATGTTCTTGGTGTCCCACAGACAGGGCTGACCTCATGTTCTTGGTGTCCCACAGGGCTGACCTCATGTTCTTGGTGTCCCACAGGGCTGACATCATGTTCTTGGTGTCCCACAGGGCTGACGTCATGTTCTTGGTGTCACACAGGGCTGACGTCATGTTCTTGGTGTCCCACAGGGCTGACGTCATGTTCTTGGTGTCCCACAGGGCTGACGTCATGTTCTTGGTGTCCCACAGGGCTGACATCATGTTCTTGGTGTCCCACAGGGCTGACATCATGTTCTTGGTGTCCCACAGGGCTGACATCATGTTCTTGGTGTCCCACAGGGCTGACGTCATGTTCTTGGTGTCCCACAGGGCTGACGTCATGTTCTTGGTGTCCCACAGACAGGGCTGACCTCATGTTCTTGGTGTCCCACTGGGCTGACCTCATGTTCTTGGTGTCCCACAGGGCTGACCTCATGTTCTTGGTGTCCCACAGGGCTGACATCATGTTCTTGGTGTCCCACAGGGCTGACGTCATGTTCTTGGTGTCCCACAGACAGGGCTGACCTCATGTTCTTGGTGTCCCACAGACAGGGCTGACCTCATGTTCTTGGTGTCCCACAGACAGGGCTGACCTCATGTTCTTGGTGTCCCACAGGGCTGACCTCATGTTCTTGGTGTCCCACAGGGCTGACGTCATGTTCTTGGTGTCCCACAGACAGGGCTGACATCATGTTCTTGGTGTCCCACAGGGCTGACCTCATGTTCTTGGTGTCCCACAGGGCTGACGTCATGTTCTTGGTGTCCCACAGGGCTGACCTCATGTTCTTGGTGTCCCACAGACAGGGCTGACCTCATGTTCTTGGTGTCCCACAGGGCTGACGTCATGTTCTTGGTGTCCCACAGGGCTGACATCATGTTCTTGGTGTCCCACAGGGGGCTGACATCATGTTCTTGGTGTCCCACAGGGCTGACGTCATGTTCTTGGTGTCCCACAGGGCTGACGTCATGTTCTTGGTGTCCCACAGACAGGGCTGACGTCATGTTCTTGGTGTCCCACAGGGCTGACGTCATGTTCTTGGTGTCCCACAGGGCTGACATCATGTTCTTGGTGTCCCACAGGGCTGACGTCATGTTCTTGGTGTCCCACAGGGCTGACCTCATGTTCTTGGTGTCCCACAGGGCTGACGTCATGTTCTTGGTGTCCCACACGGGGCTGACATCATGTTCTTGGTGTCCCACAGGGCTGACGTCATGTTCTTGGTGTCCCACAGGGCTGACGTCATGTTCTTGGTGTCCCACAGGGCTGACGTCATGTTCTCACAGGGCTGACCTCATGTTCTTGGTGTCCCACAGGGCTGACGTCATGTTCTCACAGGGCTGACCTCATGTTCTTGGTGTCCCACAGGGCTGAAGTCATGTTCTTGGTGTCCCACAGACAGGGCTGACCTCATGTTCTTGGTGTCCCACAGGGCTGACCTCATGTTCTTGGTGTCCCACAGGGCTGACCTCATGTTCTTGGTGTCCCACAGGGCTGACCTCATGTTCTTGGTGTCCCACAGGGCTGACCTCATGTTCTTGGTGTCCCACAGGGCTGACCTCATGTTCTTGGTGTCCCACAGGGCTGACCTCATGTTCTTGGTGTCCCACAGGGCTGACCTCATGTTCTTGGTGTCCCACAGGGCTGACCTCATGTTCTTGGTGTCCCACAGGGCTGACCTCATGTTCTTGGTGTCCCACAGGGCTGACCTCATGTTCTTGGTGTCCCACAGGGCTGACCTCATGTTCTTGGTGTCCCACAGGGCTGACCTCATGTTCTTGGTGTCCCACAGGGCTGACCTCATGTTCTTGGTGTCCCACAGACAGGGCTGACCTCATGTTCTTGGTGTCCCACACAGGGCTGACCTCATGTTCTTGGTGTCCCACAGACAGGGCTGACATCATGTTCTTGGTGTCCCACAGGGCTGACCTCATGTTCTTGGTGTCCCACAGGGCTGACGTCATGGACTCCCTCAGTCAGAAGGCGGACAGCGATGGAGGAAGCAGCAGCACCGAAGACAAACGCTCCAGGAGCGAGTTGAGCTCCCCGACGGACATCAGACCCCCCGAGACCTACAACAGGTCCGTCATGTAAGACCCCTCCTCTCATTCTGATGTCATCTAAGACCCCGCCTCTCATTCTGATGTCATGTAAGACCCTGCAGTTTAGCTGCATACCCCGTTATTTAATCCATGTTTCGGTGCTGCTTATTACTCTAAACCCGCTATTTGTTTAATGAGTTTAATTCGCTGTTGTTTAATAATTAAAAAGAAAGAGCGGATTTGTCGCGGACCTGGTGACGAGGCCGTGCCCTGGGCTGCAAGGGTTTCTGGTCTTCATCAGTGTCTTCATCGTTATGCTAACATGCTGTCTTCATCAGTGTCTTCATCGTTATGCTAACATGATGTCTTCATCGTTATGCTAACATGATGTCTTCATCGTTATGCTAACATGATGTCTTCATCGTTATGCTAACATGATGTCTTCATCGTTATGCTAACATGATGTCTTCATCGTTATGCTAACATGATGTCTTCATCGTTATGCTAACATGTCTTCATCGTTATGCTAACATGATGTCTTCATCGTTATGCTTACATCTTCATCGTTATGCTTACATGATGTCTTCATCGTTATGCTAACATGATGTCTTCATCGTTATGCTAACATGATGTCTTCATCGTTATGCTTATATGATGTCTTCATCGTTATGCTAACATGCTGTCTTCATCGTTATGCTAACATGATGTCTTCATCGTTATGCTAACATGATGTCTTCATCGTTATGCTTATATGATGTCTTCATCGTTATGCTAACATGATGTCTTCATCGTTATGCTAACATGATGTCTTCATCGTTATGCTAACATGATGTCTTCATCGTTATGCTAACATGATGTCTTCATCGTTATGCTAACATGATGTCTTCATCGTTATGCTAACATGATGTCTTCATCGTTATGCTAACATGATGTCTTCATCGTTATGCTAACATGATGTCTTCATCGTTATGCTAACATGATGTCTTCATCGTTATGCTAACATGATGTCTTCATCGTTATGCTAACATGATGTCTTCATCGTTATGCTAACATGATGTCTTCATCGTTATGCTAACATGATGTCTTCATCGTTATGCTAACATGATGTCCTCATCGTTATGCTAACATGATGTCTTCATCGTTATGCTAACATGATGTCTTCATCGTTATGCTAACATGCTGTCTTCATCGTTATGCTAACATGATGTCTTCATCGTTATGCTTATATGATGTCTTCATCGTTATGCTAACATGATGTCTTCATCGTTATGCTAACATGATGTCTTCATCGTTATGCTAACATGATGTCTTCATCGTTATGCTAACATGATGTCTTCATCGTTATGCTAACATGATGTCTTCATCGTTATGCTAACATGCTGTCTTCATCGTTATGCTAACATGATGTCTTCATCGTTATGCTAACATGATGTCTTCATCGTTATGCTAACATGATGTCTTCATCGTTATGCTAACATGATGTCTTCATCGTTATGCTAACATGATGTCTTCATCGTTATGCTAACATGATGTCTTCATCGTTATGCTAACATGATGTCCTCATCGTTATGCTAACATGATGTATTCATCGTTATGCTAACATGATGTCTTCATCGTTATGCTAACATGATGTCTTCATCGTTATGCTAACATGATGTCCTCATCGTTATGCTAACATGATGTCTTCATCGTTATGCTAACATGATGTCTTCATCGTTATGCTAACATGATGTCCTCATCGTTATGCTAACATGATGTATTCATCGTTATGCTAACATGATGTCTTCACCTTCACCGAGGGTTTATTATATTATCTTATCCTGACCATCAGCCACAGGAGGAAGAGGACCGAGGGTCTATTCCGCCGTCCGCTCGGCCGCTCCAACGAGAATCACTGCCACGGGAACGGGGGCGTGCTGGAGAGGAGCTCGCCGCCCGTGACTGGCCACTTCAGCCCGCGGGAGCTGCTTCTGGGGCGGGGCCAGGGCCTGACTCCGCCCCTCGACAGCCCCGAGCGGCGGCGGCGCTCCACCGCGGCCGTCACCCTGACGATCAGCCGACACGATTCGCTGCGGAGGCCCGAGGACACGCCCCTCCGGGACACGCCCCTCCGACGCTCCTGCAGCGGACAGCACGAGGACACGCCCCTCCGACGCTCCTGCAGCGGTCAGCACGGCTTCACCGACTCCCACCGCTCCAGAGGACTGGACCCCGACACACTGGCACAGGTACACGCACACACACACGCATGCACGCACACAAGTATCAATTGGCAGCGTCTTTAGTGTGTGTCTTTTGTGTGTTTGTTATTGTATTGTTTATTTCTTATAACTCTGTCTGTGTTTTTATTTCTTTACTGCACAGCTGCCCCCCTTTGCCAATTTATGTACTGTTCTTTATGAACTTTTAATCTTTTAAACCAATGACCTCTTCCTACAGGAAAGGATTCCATATAAGCCTTCTGGCTTCTTCCTTTCCTTGCATTGTATTTTTTGTTCTTTGATATGTTATTGTCTATTTTTTGTACCACATGCTAAATAAATAAACCTAAACCTAAACCTAGTCCTCATTAGAATGCACCTCATTGGAGTGCCTGGTGGGCTCAGACAGTTCACAGACCATAATGTTCCATGTGAGTTCAAATCCTCAACTCTCTTGTCATATTTTGCTCGCATGTCTGAGTCCACACTACTCTCGCTGCCCTAGTTTTCCTTTCTCTCGGTCTACACTCTACTGCCTAAAGTAAAGCATACAAATGTAATGAATTAATAAATAACTATCTTTGAACAAAGATGCAGAAAGATGTATTTATAAATTATAAATGCTAAAGTTCATCACGCCTCTCTTCTCTCTGGTTCTCGTCCTGCACTCTCTCTCTCTGTGTCTCTCTGTGTCTCTCTCTGTGTCTCTGTGTGTCTCTGAGTGTCTCTGTGTCTGTGTGTCTCTGTCTCTCTGTGTGTCTGTCTCTCTGTGTCTCTCTGTGTCTCTCTGTGTCTCTCTCTGTGTCTCTGTGTGTGTCTCTGTGTCTCTGTGTGTCTCTGTGTCTCTGTGTGTGTCTCTGTGTCTCTCTGTGTCTCTCTGTGTCTCTGTGTCTCTCTGTGTCTCTGTGTCTCTCTGTGTGTCTCTGTGTCTCTCTGTGTGTCTCTGTGTCTCTCTGTGTGTCTCTGTGTCTCTCTGTGTCTCTGTGTGTCTCTGTGTGTCTCTGTGTCTCTCTGTGTGTCTCTGTGTGTCTCTGTGTCTCTCTGTGTCTCTCTCTGTGTCTCTGTGTCTCTCTGTGTGTCTCTGTGTGTCTCTGTGTCTCTCTGTGTGTCTCTGTGTGTCTCTGTGTCTCTCTGTGTGTCTCTGTCTCTGTGTGTCTGTGTGTCTCTGTGTCTCTCTGTGTCTCTGTGTGTCTCTGTGTCTCTGTATGTCTCTGTGTGTCTCTGTCTCTCTGTGTGTCTCTCTGTGTCTCTCTGTGTGTCTCTGTGTGTCTCTGTCTCTCTGTGTGTCTGTCTGTCTCTGTCTCTCTGTGTGTCTCTGTGTCTCTCTGTGTGTCTCTGTGTGTCTCTGTGTCTCTCTGTGTGTCTCTGTGTCTCTGTGTGTCTCTGTGTGTCTCTGTGTCTCTGTGTGTCTCTGTGTGTCTCTGTGTCTCTCTGTGTGTCTCTGTGTCTCTCTGTGTGTCTCTCTGTCTCTCTGTGTCTCTGTGTCTCTCTGTGTGTCTCTGTGTGTCTCTGTGTGTCTCTCTGTGTGTCTCTGTGTCTCTCTGTGTGTCTCTGTGTGTCTCTGTGTGTCTCTGTGTCTCTCTGTGTCTCTGTGTCTCTCTGTGTGTCTCTCTGTGTCTCTGTGTCTCTCTGTGTGTCTCTGTGTCTCTCTGTGTGTCTCTGTGTCTCTCTGTGTGTCTCTCTGTCTCTCTGTGTCTCTGTGTCTCTCTGTGTGTCTCTGTGTGTCTCTGTGTGTCTCTCTGTGTGTCTCTGTGTCTCTCTGTGTGTCTCTGTGTGTCTCTGTGTGTCTCTGTGTCTCTCTGTGTCTCTGTGTCTCTCTGTGTGTCTCTCTGTGTCTCTGTGTCTCTCTGTGTGTCTCTGTGTCTCTGTGTGTCTCTGTGTCTCTCTGTGTCTCTGTGTGTCTCTGTGTGTCTCTGTGTCTCTCTGTGTGTCTCTGTGTCTCTCTGTGTGTCTCTGTGTGTCTCTGTGTGTCTCTGTGTCTCTCTGTGTCTCTGTGTCTCTCTGTGTGTCTCTGTGTGTCTCTGTGTCTCTCTGTGTGTCTCTGTGTCTCTCTGTGTGTCTCTGTGTGTCTCTGTGTGTCTCTGTGTGTCTCTGTGTGTCTCTCTCTGTCTCTCTGTGTCTCTGTGTCTCTGTGTGTGTCTCTGTGTGTCTCTGTGTCTCTGTGTGTCTCTGTGTGTCTCTCTGTCTCTCTGTGTCTCTGTGTGTCTCTGTGTGTGTCTCTGTGTGTCTCTGTGTCTCTGTGTCTCTCTGTGTGTCTCTGTGTGTCTCTCTGTCTCTCTGTGTCTCTGTGTGTCTCTGTCTCTCTGTGTGTCTCTCTGTCTCTCTGTGTCTCTGTGTCTCTGTGTCTCTCTGTGTCTCTCTGTGTGTCTCTCTGTCTCTCTGTGTCTCTGTGTGTCTCTGTCTCTCTGTGTGTCTCTCTGTCTCTCTGTGTCTCTGTGTCTCTCTGTGTGTCTCTGTGTCTCTGTGTCTCTCTGTGTGTCTCTGTCTCTCTGTGTGTCTCTGTGTGTCTCTGTGTGTCTCTCTGTCTCTCTGTGTCTCTCTGTGTCTCTGTGTGTCTCTGTGTGTCTCTGTGTGTCTCTGTCTCTCTGTGTGTCTCTGTGTCTCTGTCTGTCTGTGTGTCTCTGTGTGTCTCTGTCTCTCTGTGTGTGTGTGTGTGTGTGTGTGTGTGTGTGTGTGTGTGTGTGTGTGTGTGTGTGTGTGTGTGTGTGTGTGTGTGTGTGTGTGTGTGTGTGTGTGTGTGTGTGTGTGTGTCCGCAGGATATCGAGGAGCTGAGGCAGATGGAGCGTCAGCAAGGCTGCAGACCGGCTGCAGAGCAGACGGAGCGTCAGGGCTGCAGACCGGCTGCAGAGCAGACGGAGCGTCAGGGCTGCAGCCGGTCTGCAGAGCAGATGGAGCGTCAGGGCTGCAGACCGGCTGCAGAGCAGACGGAGCGTCAGGGCTGCAGACCGGCTGCAGAGCAGATGGAGCGTCAGGGCTGCAGAGCGGCCCCTGACGTGGTGCTGGACACCCTGGAGCAGCTGAAGAACGGCCCGGTCAACACCACCACCACCTGCTCCTCCTCCGAGTCCCCCAGCCCCCACAGCACGCCCAGCACCCCCGGGACCCCCGGGACCCCGGGCACCCCGAGTCCCCTGAGCCCCCTGAGCCCCATGAGCCCGCTCCCGGGGCCTCCTCCCAGGCCCACCAACCCCTCCCCCGACACCCTGGGCTCCTTTAAGCCTGTGGCCCTGCGGGGCCCCCCCGCCCTGAGGCCCAAGCCCATGGTCCCGCCCAAGAGCAGCACCCCTCCGCTGCCCCCGCCGCCTCTGGACAAATCCTGCACCATGTGAGGAGCCCCCAAAAATCAGGCCGACCCCGGGGCCAAAAACTGGGCCCCAGAAGAAGAGGAGATCAGGGTTTACTGCCTACTGTTTATAATCAACATAAATAAGGGTAGAAACGGTAGGACAGGCAAAAAGGGTTTTAACTGTAGTAATAATAAAAATATAATAATATATGACATGATCTAAGATATGATATGCCATGATATTTATGTGTCGTCAGGTGGGTGTGTGTAGGAGTTTACTTTCTCCATGTATTGAAGCATTTATCAAAGGTTTAGCTAAAGAAGAACTGCTGATAGAGAGAATAATTAAGGACAGCCAATGGCAGAGTATCCTGTCCTGTTTAAGAGATATATTATAGTGGGATACGTGGGGAGTGTAGTTTTTGGCTCCAGTGAAATGTAGTTTTTTCCAGTGATGTGAACGTTGGCTGTATACCGTCATAACGATAGGCGTGCGTTAGTTCGAAGGGGCCTGTTCGTGAAAAGGCTGCTGTATTCTTAAATGTATTATGATTCGCTGCTGTTATCTGTAATAAGTGATTTGATTGGTTCAAAGCCACAGAGAGGAGGACACTGCAGGGTGAAGACACGCCCATTTTGGGAGGCGGGTGTGGGATATGGGGGGGGGGGGGGGGGGGAGGGAGGTGTGCATCCAGACATAGATTCACCAAGATGCCCAAACTCCGCTCCGCTCGCGTCAGGAGTCTCTTCCTGGTTTTTAGCAAGGAAGCTTAGAGAAGGAAGTGTCATGGTCACGTGACTGTGATGCGCCATGACACTTTCATGGGAGCCAAATCTTGCACCGGAAGTGACATGAATACAAAGCAGAGAATGGAGCAAGCTGGAGCAGCTCATAACAAACACCATTTATGAACCATTGAGACCTTTGTCATATCGATGTGCACGCAGAGTGCACAGCATTTCATTTTATTTGAGGATCTAAACAGCAGCAGGTATCGTTTCTGTTTTTCGGGGGTATCGCGAGATTTAGGCTGCCAGACAGGAAACGGTGGACAGTCTTGTGATACTTGTGGCACATTCAGAAACATCCTTTTTGCTCTTTAGATACCTCTAAAATGACAGAGTACACATCGAAGCACAACACAGCAGACAATAATGTGTTATAGTATATATATGTCTTCTGTTATTTGCCAGAAGCGATTACTTTACAAAAGATCTCAGTCACTCAGAAATAGTGTTCATGAGCTGCAGGTCACTCGAACTTCCGGGTGCAGTTTGGCTACCATGGTGCGACGAATCTGCCGTCTGGAATGACGTGATAGTGAACATGACGTTGGTGACCTGACCTCCATTTCATATACCTTGGTTTTTAGACAGCTGGTGGATGGAAATGAAGCTCCACCTTGCAGCGTCGGCCAGAAAACTTGCTTTGCCGACGCTGCAAGTTGCAAATCAACTAATCAAATGATTCCCGAGCGCAGCACGGCTGCAGCTCACCTCTCCTTGGCTGCAGCTCACCTCTCCTTGGCTGCAGCTCACCTCTCCTTGGCTGCAGCTCACCTCTCCTTGGCTGCAGCTCACCTCTCCTTGGATGCAGCTCACCTCTCCTTGGCTGCAGCTCACCTCTCCTTGGATGCAGCTCACCTCTCCTTGGCTGCAGCTCACCTCTCCTTGGCTGGAGCTCACCTCTCCTTGGCTGCAGCTCACCTCTCCTTGGCTGCAGCTCACCTCTCCTTGGCTGCAGCTCACCTCTCCTTGGCTGCAGCTCACCTCTCCTTGGATGCAGCTCACCTCTCCTTGGCTGCAGCTCACCTCTCCTTGGCTGGAGCTCACCTCTCCTTGGATGCAGCTCACCGCTCCTTGGATGCAGCTCACCTCTCCTTGGATGCAGCTCACCTCTCCTTGGCTGCAGCTCAGCGCTCCTTGACTGCAGCTCAGCGCTCCTTGGCTGCAGCTCAGCGCTCCTTGGCTGCAGCTCACCTCAAGAGATGGGTCAAATGCGGAGAACAAAGTTCACTGCGATAATAACGTGTGTGATAAATCGTAGGACTTTGACTTTTGACTTTGAGCTTCATTTCCATCCATGCACCAGCTGTCTAAAAACCAGGACGAGAGTCATCTCTGTGGCATCTTGGTGAATCTTGGTGGTCTGGAGGGTTCCCACGCTGTGGAACGAGGAGGCAGACATCTTGGTGAGGATGGTTCCCATAGGGTGGAACGAGGAGGCAGACATCTTGGTGAGGATGGTTCCCATAGGGTGGAACGGGGAGGCAGACATCTTGGTGAGGATCCTTTTTATTTAGTTCCTTCCATTTCTCTTGGTTCAGCTGCTAAACTCACTACTACGCCTCAAACCAAGCCTCTTGGGGTAGTCAGTGACATGGTAAAAAAGAAAAGAAAAACGGAAACTTCACAACAAGTTATATAACCAATGCTATTTATTGAATGTTTCCAGTGTTTTTAATGACTGTTCAAACCATCTTATTGAATGTTCGTGAGCTGTTGTGTCACTGTGGTGACGCGACGGACGCTCGCTAAATCCTAACAGCCTTTTTGTGTTCTGAGGACACCCACATAACCACTAACTACCCATGCGTTAGGGTTCAACCACCACTAACTACCCATGGGTTAGGGTTCAACCACCACTAACTACCCATGGGTTAGGGTTCAACCACCACTAACTACCCATGGGTTAGGGTTCAACCACCACTAACTACCCATGGGTTAGGGTTCAACCACCACTAACTACCCAGCCCAGGGTTCCATACAGGGTGTAAAGGTTTGGTGGAGGAGGGAGCTGGAAGCTTGGACAGAACTTTTTATTTTTCCTGGAACGGGGTGTAACTATGTATGAATGATTTCCTTTCCCATTAGTGAGTGAGTGTGTGTGTGTGTGTGTGCGTGTGTGTGTGTGAGTGTGCGTGTGTGCGTGTGTGTGTGTGTGTGTGTGTGCGTCCTGCCTGCCTGCCCTCATCCTGTTCGTTGTAAATGCATAAACACTAGAACAGTGGTAGTTGATAGAATATTCATATACCTGCCTTGAGTGCCAGGAAGGAACACGTACAGGTTGGTGGAAGTGCACATAGCTGGTATAAAAAGCATGCCACTTACAGTAGAATATACAGTATACAGTTTGTGCGTGCGTGTGTGTAAATATTGGTTCACCTGGTCGTTCCACTGAACTCACAATTTAACCTTAAATTCACAGTAAGCTAACAGGGTGGGGCTCTTGTGTGTAAAATGCCCATAAACAACACTTGAACAGCACACTGAATGTGGCCTCCGACTGGGCTTAGGAACTAATGTGAGAGTGATGCGCTATGGGATATGAGTTGCTAAAGGATGCACGTGTGTGTGTGTGCGTGTGTGTGTTTGTGTGTGTTGATTTCGTCGATTAAAACTAAGACGAAAAATGTTCGTCGACTACCTTTTTCCACTGATGAAAACTAAATGAAAACTAAGCTATGACGACTAAAACTAAGACTAAATATACTGACAATTTTGTCAACAGATAAAAACTAGACTAAAACGTTAGGAAGGGACTAGTGGACCAGAGATCCAGTATAAGTCATTTTACACTTGGTTGCGTGCTGAAAATAGCAGATCTACAAGTTCGCAGCGTGCCGCGTTGTGAGCTTGTAGATCGGCTATTTTCAGCAATTGTAAAAAACAGTCATTACGTCATTAAGAGACTTTGACTAAAACTAAAATCAAGATTTGCTGCCAAAAACAACATGTGTGTGTGTGTGTGTGTGTGACTGTGTGTGTGTGTGTGTGTGTGTGTGTGTGTGTGTGACTGCGTGTGCGTGTGTGTGTGTGTGTGTGTGTGTGAGTGCGTGTTGGTATGCATGTTACGTGAAAGTGCCTTTTTTTAATCCTTGTCATTTTGGGGGGAGTTAATGTGAATCCACTCACATCGCATGTCGTCCTGAATGAAGAGCAGCAGCGCTCCCAATGAAATAATCATGAAAAGTGTTTAGTAGAATAAAAACTGAATTATGAATTCTTAGCGTTAACCCATATTGTGACATTGCACTTTGATGTATAGGACTGTGTACTTTGGCATGTAAAAGCATCACGACATGTTGGTGCGTTTTAAAACTAAAAAGGAAGGTTCTTCTGAATGTGTTTGATAATAATAATAATAAAGGAAATGGTTTCGTCCGTTTTAAGTGTTGCTGTATTTGAAAAACCTGAGCTTCCCTGAAGATGAGCTCATATTATATTATAGCCAAATGGATTGTATCAGTGTTGTATTTATTATAAATAACCTGAATAAATTTAACATTCAAGAGCGCACATTTTGGTGGGAATGGGTATTTCTTTTGTGGTGGTGTTCAGAGCATAGACAGAGTTACGCAAACTGCGTTCACTTCATGGGGCTTCAGTCCTGGACCGGAAGTAGGCAGAAATGCATTGGACCCACTAGGCAACAGCCCAGCTTTAATGATCTTAAATTCCATTATTGTCTCCACCAGGCCGAAGGCATGGGGGGAGAGTATGTTTTGCACTCCATCCATCCGTCCGTCCGTCCGTCCGTCCGTCCGTGTGTGTGTGTCCGTGAGCAGCTAATCTCGGCCACCGTTAACCCGGTCGATGCCAAATTTTGCACACACACTCCCTGGATGCCAACGATGAACCTCTGCCCCAAAATTTCCAGAACGGCCTGTTATAGCGCCACCAGGAGGCCGCTTTGTGCAAAACTAGTTTTTGCACAGTACACCTACATATTTTGTCCAAACATCACGCAAATTGGTACACAGTCTCTCTAGAGCCATTCAACGAAACCGGTCTTTCAGATTTCTCAGACTCCATCCTGATTTACTTTTGTTGCCCTTTTATCCAACCACCAGATGAAGGCAAGCTGCAATGTCCTACATTCCTATCCTGGTGGAGACCTGTGCCCAGAAGGGCACTTTTTCTAGTTTTAGATTGTTTTGTAGTAATAGTACAACATAAACATTACAGAGACTTTAGTTGTTACTGTGCAATACTTGTCAACAGTTGTCATGTTGCACAACATGCCTAAAATAGCTCTTATTTGCGCCGCCCTCGTTGAAAACAATGTATTTCCAACTCCAGCTTGTCTCAGTTCAGGCTGCATGAACAGCGCTCGGTTTCTGCCACCTCGATATCCTAACTGATATTAGATGGCTCTGGTGGTGTTGAGGCTGAGCTGCTGGGGAGGGGTCTCTCGTGGGGGGAGGGGTCTCGTGGGGGTCTCGTGGTTTCCAAAGACCCGATAGGTGGAACATTATCGATGCCTTAGTACACCCCATTGGGGGAGAACAGCTGTCGGGAGGAAACCTCATAACTCAATTTTTTAGGTTTTTTATTTTATTTTATTTATCATAAATCAGTGCTTTTGAACACCCTTTACGTCTGTGTGTTGTTTAAAAAATGGAAAGTAAAGCAACTAACTCCACCACCTCTCTCCTTCTCATCAGGGATGGATTAACCCCCACGAGGGTCCCTGGGCCGGTAATCTTTGCAGGGCCCCCATAGCTCGTGTGAGTGCGATTTTTATGTTTTTCAGTGTTTTTTTTTATCACCTTTTTGACCTACATTTAACAAAATAAATGGCCAATGAAGGGCCCCAGTAGCCCATTTCAGGGTGTCAAACCTAGTACCTGACGGTCCAATTTCCCTTAAAGGGACACTTCACCCTTTTTGCTAAAATATATATGTTAATGACGTTTAGAAGCTTTATAACACTTTCCTGGGGGTATTTATGTGTGGTTTTAGATATTTTAGATTGTAGCAGTGAGCCTGTTGTCTCTGATGTCATGGACACTGGGCTCACTACCTTCCTGGACTACATGTTGTCTCAGTAAGACAGCTCTCCCCCTATCCACAAGGAGGAGCAGTGCACCAAAGAATTATGGGAATTGTAGTCCAGGAAGGTAGTGAGACCAACAGGCTCACTGCTACAATCTAAAACCACATATTACACACAATCTGAAAATATGCTGTTCCAGGAACCCCTCAGAAGCAAAGACTTGAGTTAAAAACGTTTGTTCTGAAAGAATAATGTATTCAAAGATTTGCGCCCACATTTTCACGATTTTTCAAAAATAGCAGACCTATTTCTCAATAGCTAAAGTATAACATAATGCTTAATTTATGCTCCGTGAAACGACGCGGCGTTGTAGCACCAAAATAGCCCTCTGAAAAGCCTCACGTGTCACAGACGCGAGCTTGTAGATTGGCTATTTTAAGCGCACGGCATGTAATGGTCTTATGAAGTATACATCAGGTTGGGTTCAAGCAGATGTAAGTGCTTTTGACGAGGCCCCTGGAGGTATACTCTGGTGTATTATATAGATGTACATGTATAAAATATTTACTAGACCACTGAAGGTACTCTGGTCTCATGTGTGCAAGTATTGTAAATATCTTTTCCAACAAACGGCTCAATCAATGGTCATGATATGTATGACATTTATGCATGTAAAGGGGAATCAAGGGTAATTGTAACATTATCTGAACTTTATTTTCATTAGTGACAACAAGCACAGCAAAAAAAGAAACTATTTACAAATGAAAACAGCATGGTTAAAATAGTAAAGTGAACATTGCAACAAAAAAATAAAAGTTCCATCATTAGTATCTTCTGAAACGTTATAAACTAAATTAAATTAAAAGGTACTATAGCAGCTGACTGTAATGTAATGTTTTTGGGGAAGGCTGCGCTACGAGAAGCCGTCACTTTGGTCTGGAACACATTGGGCTAAAACAGCATTTCGTTTCATCAAATGAACGGTTATAAATTGTGTTAAATGAACAGTTATAAATCGCAGGTTGAAGTCCTTCAAATAAAAAGCCAAATCAAATACACAGACTTCAAAAAGAGATCAACCATATTCAAGTATGTTCAATTCCAGTTCCATTCCAGTAAGAAATGTGCATCACATTAATGTTAATGTGCACCGTGTTAATATTCAGAACACAGATACTCAAACATCGAGCAGCAGCTCAGCCTTTGGACCTGGGTTTGAGCAGCAGCTCTCAGCCCTTGGACCCGGGTTCGAGGGGCAGCTCTCAGCCCTTGGACCCGGGTTCGAGGGGCAGCTCTCAGCCCTTGTGCCCGGGTTCGAGGGGCAGCTCTCAGCCCTTGGACCCGGGTTCGAGGGGCAGCTCTCAGCCCTTGGACCCGGGTTCGAGGGGCAGCTCTCAGCCCTTGGACCCGGGTTTGAGCGTGCTGAAAGGCTTGGAGTTGCGCAGCGAGCCAGAGATCTCCTGGAGGAAGGCGGTGATGTGCGAGTCCTTCTCGGACTTCCTGCCGTCGAAGATGGCCACCAGCGTGAAGCGGGCCTCGGGCCGGGTCAGGTAGTAGGTGCTCTGGACCTTGTCGTCGTAGAAGTGGACCACCTTGTCCAGCGTGTTGAGCTCTGAGGCCCGGTCGCCCATCATCATGATGACGTTGGGCCAGTGGGTCAGCGGGCGCTCCCCCGACGGCAGGGACACCTGGGATGGGAATGGGACAATATGTTACATTATGTTACATTTTTATGTTACATTTTTATGTTACATTTTTATGTTACATTATGTTAATGTGACATTATGTTGAATACAAACCAGAGAAAAACTAGAAAAACTGTCCTCTCCATCCGCGTCATCAGTGCCCATACCCGAGGCGGGGTTGGCGAAAGGGCCTTTCTGTGTGGAGTTTACATGTTCTCCCCGAGTCCCCTAGGGTAGGTACCCTCATGTTCTCCCCGTGTCCCCTAGGTTAAATGGTGTTAAATGAGTGTTCTATTATTTTCAGCCTTTTTATTTTGGGACCTCTGGAAGTGTATCAGAGGGTGTGAAGCTGTAATTGGGAGGTTGCTATGATAAAAAACATTGACACTTTTGTTGTGAGTTTAACCCATTTTGGGCTGGAACCCCTTCTGGTGTTTTAAGCATTCTGTTATACTTAGATCTACAGATCTACAAGCTCGTATTGCGGCACCGAGTGCTGCGCTACGAGCTTGCAGATCTGCTATTTTTTTTTTAAACCGTGAAAATGTGCCTCAAATCTTTGAATACCGTATATATTCTTTCAGAGCGAACATTTTTAACTCAAATCTTTGCTTCTGGGGGGGGGTTCCTGGAACTACATATTTTCAGATGGGGGTCGGCGGCCAATTACAGATAATCCTGGGGGTCTTTGGCATGACAAAGGTTGAGCACCGCTGACATAGAAACATGCGTTTTTTCAGAAAGCTCGCCCTCAGGTCTAAATGTGGTTCAAAGTATCCCGTACACACGTACCACGGCGGGGAACTGCTCCACTCCTTTGGGCGCCTCGCGGTAGGACTGCGGGTGGTGGTACCCGTGGCCCTGGAAGCTGTCCGAGCCCTGGTTGTCGAACACCAGCGAGACGTTGTTGGCGTCGTGCTTGCGGATGAAGGAGCAGATCTTCCCGTGGTAGTCGGGCGCCGTGCGCGCCGTCAGCGCCCTCATGTCGGCCGGCGCCGCCGTCTGCCGGCTCAGCGCCTCGTGGAAGTAGAAGCTGAACTTGGCGAGGAGCGCCGCGTGGAAGCGCTGCAGCCACACGTACAGGTGGGGCGGCGCCACCGCCTTCTGCGACTGGCCTCCGAAGAGGTGCTTGGCGCTGCGCGTCTCCCTCTGCCGCTGGAACAGCTGGCCCCAGGCAGCCAGCTTGGAGCTGGCCCCGTGAAGGTTGAGCAGGGCGGGCAGGAAGCGCCACTCCGACACCTCCGTCTGGCAGCGCAGCAGCTGGGTCACCACGTCCACCTCCGTCTGGAAGCTCTCCTCCACGCGGCCCAGGATGGGGTGGTGGAACCTGGACGGAGGAGTTAGTTCGCGTTTTCATTATAATACTGCAGTGCTGGGTTGAACACACCGTCACAGCCTCACGCTGCAATTGGCTAAACGTTTAAATCCCCTCCGACGTCCCGAGTAGTAAACTGTAGTGGATATACTGTAAACAGTGCATTCAGCCACAGGGGGGCAAAGGGAGAGTGTGCTGTTGCAGGAGAACACCTCAGCATCATAATAAAGGGAAAGATACAGGGAAAAAAGGCCAACAAAATACATTCATATATATTTAAAATGTTGGCTGGAAACTTGTCTACACTACCTTTAAGCGAGAACAAAAGCATGTCAATGTAGTTCTGACTGCAATGGGAAGTTCATTCCATAGTTTAGATTGGGAGTGAGTCTGTAGTTCTGACTGCAATGGGAAGTTCATTCCATACTTTAGATTGGTTAGTGAGTCTGTAGTTCTGACTGCAATGGGAAGTTCATTCCATAGTTTAGATTGGTTAGTGAGTCTGTAGTTCTGACTGCAATGGGAAGTTCATTCCATAGTTTAGATTGGGAGTGAGTCTGTAGTTCTGACTGCAATGGGAAGTTCATTCCATAGTTTAGATTGGGAGTGAGTCTGTAGTTCTGACTGCAATGGGAAGTTCATTCCATAGTTTAGATTGGGAGTGAGTCTGTAGTTCTGACTGCAATGGGAAGTGCATTCCATAGTTTAGATTGGGAGTGAGTCTGTAGTTCTGACTGCAATGGGAAGTGCATTCCATAGTTTAGATTGGGAGTGAGTCTGTAGTTCTGACTGCAATGGGAAGTTCATTCCATAGTTTAGATTGGGAGTGAGTCTGTAGTTCTGACTGCAATGGGAAGTTCATTCCATAGTTTAGATTGGGAGTGAGTCTGTAGTTCTGACTGCAATGGGAAGTTCATTCCATAGTTTAGATTGGTTAGTGAGTCTGTAGTTCTGACTGCAATGGGAAGTTCATTCCATAGTTTAGATTGGTTAGTGAGTCTGTAGTTCTGACTGCAATGGGAAGTTCATTCCATAGTTTAGATTGGTTAGTGAGTCTGTAGTTCTGACTGCAATGGGAAGTGTATTCCATAGTTTAGATTGGTTAGTGAGTCTGTAGTTCTGACTGCAATGGGAAGTTCATTCCATAGTTTAGATTGGTTAGTGAGTCTGTAGTTCTGACTGCAATGGGAAGTTCATTCCATAGTTTAGATTGGTTAGTGAGTCTGTAGTTCTGACTGCAATGGGAAGTTCATTCCATAGTTTAGATTGGTTAGTGAGTCTGTAGTTCTGACTGCAATGGGAAGTGTATTCCATAGTTTAGATTGGTTAGTGAGTCTGTAGTTCTGACTGCAATGGGAAGTTCATTCCATAGTTTAGATTGGTTAGTGAGTCTGTAGTTCTGACTGCAATGGGAAGTTCATTCCATAGTTTAGATTGGTTAGTGAGTCTGTAGTTCTGACTGCAATGGGAAGTTCATTCCATAGTTTAGATTGGGAGTGAGTCTGTAGTTCTGACTGCAATGGGAAGTTCATTCCATAGTTTAGATTGGTTAGTGAGTCTGTAGTTCTGACTGCAATGGGAAGTTCATTCCATAGTTTAGATTGGTTAGTGAGTCTGTAGTTCTGACTGCAATGGGAAGTGCATTCCATAGTTTAGATTGGGAGTGAGTCTGTAGTTCTGACTGCAATGGGAAGTTCATTCCATAGTTTAGATTGGGAGTGAGTCTGTAGTTCTGACTGCAATGGGAAGTTCATTCCATAGTTTAGATTGGTTGGTGAGTCTGTAGTTCTGACTGCAATGGGAAGTTCATTCCATAGTTTAGATTGGTTAGTGAGTCTGTAGTTCTGACTGCAATGGGAAGTTCATTCCATAGTTTAGATTGGGAGTGAGTCTGTAGTTCTGACTGCAATGGGAAGTTCATTGGTTAGTGAGTCTGTAGTTCTGACTGCAATGGGAAGTTCATTCCATAGTTTAGATTGGTTGGTGAGTCTGTAGTTCTGACTGCAATGGGAAGTTCATTCCATAGTTTAGATTGGTTAGTGAGTCTGTAGTTCTGACTGCAATGGGAAGTTCATTCCATAGTTTAGATTGGTTAGTGAGTCTGTAGTTCTGACTGCAATGGGAAGTGCATTCCATAGTTTAGATTGGGAGTGAGTCTGTAGTTCTGACTGCAATGGGAAGTTCATTCCATAGTTTAGATTGGTTAGTGAGTCTGTAGTTCTGACTGCAATGGGAAGTTCATTCCATAGTTTAGATTGGGAGTGAGTCTGTAGTTCTGACTGCAATGGGAAGTTCATTGGTTAGTGAGTCTGTAGTTCTGACTGCAATGGGAAGTTCATTGGTTAGTGAGTCTGTAGTTCTGACTGCAATGGGAAGTTCATTGGTTAGTGAGTCTGTAGTTCTGACTGCAATGGGAAGTTCATTGGTTAGTGAGTCTGTAGTTCTGACTGCAATGGGAAGTTCATTGGTTAGTGAGTCTGTAGTTCTGACTGCAATGGGAAGTTCATTGGTTAGTGAGTCTGTAGTTCTGACTGCAATGGGAAGTTCATTCCATAGTTTTGGAGCCAGAAGGGAGGAGAGTTTGTCGTTGTCCTCGTACGTGTAATAATCCATTCTGAACGGGCACCCATTTTGGTGTCAGCATCACGTTATGCTTTAGCTATTTAAAAATAGCAGATCTACAAGCTCATATCGCGCCACCGAGTGGCGCGATATGAGCTTGTAGGTCTGCTATTTTTGAAAAATCGAAGAACGACTGACATTTTTAGAATCTGATCTCAGGTCAGAATGGGTTAATCAGACCAGTGTGTGTCCGGCGGAAACCTCGTATGAATCTGATCTCAGGTCAGAATGGGATATAGTTGCTCTCTCTGCTGACGGGTGAATTCCCCGTGGCCTGATGGCTGCTACCGGAGAGCATCACCTTCACCCCTCACTGCTCTGCCAACCCACCCCTCACTGCCTGATGTGTGGGTTGTTGTGTTGTAACCCACCCCTCACTGCCTGATGTGTGGGTTGTTGTGTTGTAACCCACCCCTCACTGCCTGATGTGTGGGTTGTTGTGTTGTAACCCACCCCTCACTGCCTGATGTGTGGGTTGTTGTGTTGTAACCCACCCCTCACTGACTGATGTGTGGGTTGTTGTGTTGTAACCCACCCCTCACTGACTGATGTGTGGGTTGTTGTGTTGTAACCCACCCCTCACTGCCTGATGTGTGGGTTGTTGTGTTGTAACCCACCCCTCACTGACTGATGTGTGGGTTGTTGTGTTGTAACCCACCCCTCACTGCCTGATGTGTGGGTTGTTGTGTTGTAACCCACCCCTCACTGACTGATGTGTGGGTTGTTGTGTTGTAACCCACCCCTCACTGACTGATGTGTGGGTTAGGGTTACCTTCACCCCTCACTGCTCTGCCAACCCACCCCTCACTGCCTGATGTGTTGTCAGGTTGTGACCCCACTGCGGTTTATTCCACTGCAGCTCAACCGTGCAAAGGTTATACGGCTATTTTGGTTTTGCCAACGTACTGTACGGTCTGACCCTTCTTGCTGAAGTCAGCGGGGAAAGACTTCCTGCACCCACCTCACGGTGTCCACTCTAACGCCTTAAGAACGGGAACCCCTTTTGGGCATTATGTTATGCTTTAGCTATTGAATAATAGCTTGTATACTGTATCTGCTATTTTTGAAAAATCGGGAAAAATGTGGCCACAAATCTTTGAATATAATATTCTTTCAGAGCGAACGTTTTTAACTTTGCTTCTGTATCTATATATTCAGATGGGGGTCGGTGGGGGGTCGGTGGACAATAACCCATTCTGAACGGGCACCCATTTTGGTGTCAGCATCATGTTATGCTTTAGCTATTGAAAAATAGTAGATCTACAAGCTCATATCGCGCCACCGAGTGGCGCGATACGAGCTTGTAGGTCTGCTATTTTTGAAAAATCGAAGAGCGACTAACATTTTTAGAATCTGATCTCAGGTCAGAATGGGTTCGTCAGACCAGTGTGTGTCCGGCGGAAACCTCGTATGAATCTGATCTCAGGTCAGAATGGGTTAACAGATAATTCTGGGGGTCCTTGACATGAAAAGGTTGAGCACCACTGATAGAAACATGGGGAAAAAAAGTCTTCTAAATCATGACAGTTTTCGGAAGAAAACTGTCATGATTTAGAATCCTTATTTTTTTTAGAACCGGTCTGATGAGGTCTAAATAGGTTAACAGTATGTCTGATGAGGTCTAAATAGGTTAACAGTATGTCTGATGAGGTCTAAATAGGTTAACAGTATGTCTGATGAGGTCTAAATAGGTTAACAGTATGTCTGATGAGGTCTAAATAGGTTAACAGTATGTCTGATGAGGTCTAAATAGGTTAACAGTATGTCTGATGAGGTCTAAATAGGTTAACAGTATGTCTGATGAGGTCTAAATAGGTTAACAGTATGTCTGATGAGGTCTAAATAGGTTAACAGTATGTCTGATGAGGTCTAAATAGGTTAACAGTATGTCTGATGAGGTCTAAATAGGTTAACAGTATGTCTGATGAGGTCTAAATAGGTTAACAGTATGTCTGATGAGGTCTAAATAGGTTAACAGTATGTCTGATGAGGTCTAAATAGGTTAACAGTATGTCTGATGAGGTCTAAATAGGTTAACAGTATGTCTGATGAGGTCTAAATAGGTTAACAGTATGTCTGATGAGGTCTAAATAGGTTAACAGTATGTCTGATGAGGTCTAAATAGGTTAACAGTATGTCTGATGAGGTCTAAATAGGTTAACAGTATGTCTGATGAGGTCTAAATAGGTTAACAGTATGTCTGATGAGGTCTAAATAGGTTAACAGTATGTCTGATGAGGTCTAAATAGGTTAACAGTATGTCTGATGAGGTCTACATAGGTTAACAGTATGTCTGATGAGGTCTAAATAGGTTAACAGTATGTCTGATGAGGTCTAAATAGGTTAACAGTATGTCTGATGAGGTCTAAATAGGTTAACAGTATGTCTGATGAGGTCTAAATAGGTTAACAGTATGTCTGATGAGGTCTACATAGGTTAACAGTATGTCTGATGAGGTCTAAATAGGTTAACAGTATGTCTGATGAGGTCTAAATAGGTTAACAGTATGTCTGATGAGGTCTAAATAGGTTAACAGTATGTCTGATGAGGTCTAAATAGGTTAACAGTATGTCTGATGAGGTCTAAATAGGTTAACAGTATGTCTGATGAGGTCTAAATAGGTTAACAGTATGTCTGATGAGGTCTAAATAGGTTAACAGTATGTCTGATGAGGTCTAAATAGGTTAACAGTATGTCTGATGAGGTCTAAATAGGTTAACAGTATGTCTGATGAGGTCTAAATAGGTTAACAGTATGTCTGATGAGGTCTACATAGGTTAACAGTATGTCTGATGAGGTCTAAATAGGTTAACAGTATGTCTGATGAGGTCTAAATAGGTTAACAGTATGTCTGATGAGGTCTACATAGGTTAACAGTATGTCTGATGAGGTCTACATAGGTTAACAGTATGTCTCAATAAGCTCTCTTCCAGATGCGTTATATTAGATGTGTTATATTCGTCTTCTAAAGAAGTTCACACATACATATTCCACAAGCTAACAAAGACAACGACATAGGGGTGAGCGATATGGAAAAATATAATAATATATCTATCACGATACATATCACAATATCTTTTCACACACACACACACACACACACACACACACACACACACACACACAGTCAGTCACACACACGCACACACACACAGTCACACACACACACACAGTCACACACACACACACACACACACACACACACACACACACACACACACACACACACACACACACACACACACAGTCAGTCACACACACACACACACACACACACACACACACACACCTAGTGCTGTACTTCTGAAGCACGGCGTCCAGCGTGGTGACCAGTTCGTCCGAGTTGACGTTCTTCTGTCCGCCCAGCGAGTGCATCTTCTCGAACGTGTCGGCCATCTCCACGCGGGCCTGCGTGAAGTGGCACAGCTGCTCCGACAGGTGCGACAGCAGGTCCTCCAGGTAAGGGGCGGAGCCAGGCGGGGCGTGGCGCCCCGTGGTCACCACCTTGCGCAGCTCGTTGTACAGCGAGGTGTAGATGGTGCGGATGGAGTCCTTGCGGCTGAAGAACGACTGGCCGCCTACAGGGGGCAGCAGAGCGCTTTGGTTACGTATGGCAGTGGTTCTTAACCCATTCTGACCTGAGATCAGATTCATACGAGGTTTCCACTGGACACACATTGGTCTGATTGACCCATTCTGACCTGAGATCAGATTCATACGAGGTTTCCACTGGACACACACTGGTCTGATTGACCCATTCTGACCTGAGATCAGATTCTAAAAAATGTCAGTCATTCTTCGATTTTTCAAAAATAGCAGACCTACAAGCTCGTATCGCGCCACTCGGTGGCGCGATATGAGCTTGTAGATCTGCTATTTTTCAATAGCTAAAGCATAACATGATGCCAACACCAAAATGGGTGCCCGGTCAGAATGGGTTAAACTTTCCAACAAACTCCCGGTAAACTCCCGAATAGTACCATCACACCTGTATATTACCGTATATTAACTGTACATAATGCTGCTAAACTTGAGGTTTACGGGCAAAATACAGTGCCCATAATTGACTGTTTAACTGTTTAAAATGGACACTTTTAACGGGTCTGTAACTCCGGTCCAAATGGACTCGCAATAATTAACAGTGAGATCTTACAATATAATTCGGGGTTCCACGTTCCAGAGATAGAGATATAAATGCCATTAAATGGGGGGTCCGTAGCCTATTGCATGTCAAACTGGGGGTCCTTGAAAACGGTTTGAGATTCACTGCTAGAGCTGTAAAAAATCTCCTCTTATGGGGGTCCTTGGCATGTCTTTTCAAATGGGGGTCTGCAGAATAATTAGTGTCAATTTGGGGGTCCTTGACATGGAATAGTTTGAGAACCAGTGACTTGAGGAGGATAAATTCACTCCCACCCGCCCCCTCCCCCACACACAGGAGAGTAATGGTTGTACTATGTAGAAATGGTTGACAGAATGACAGTGTAAATTCATCCACGGGCGGCAGCGCCATCTGTTGTTGGAAATATGTATTGCTACCACACTTCTTAATGCAAAGTTGTAAAAAGTGGGTTAGGCTCTGTAGAGCCTACAATGTGACGTCATTGGGGGGGGGGGGGGGGGGGTATGAATGAATGTAGTATGAATCGGCCCTTAGTTCCTCTGCTTCTGAAGAGTGTAAACGGTAGATATGTAGATATAATAAATATAATATATTTTATAAATATATTGAGACAGGTAGATATGTAGGCACGGTTGAGGATACAATATGTAGTCTGTGTGATCTAAAGGAAATTGAAAATGAACTGCATTTTGGGTTTTTTATTGTCCATTCTACAACTCTATTAATTAAGGAGAGACTTTTTAATAAGATAGATCCAAATCATGAATTTATATGGTTGGAGGACTTCGAGAAACTGAAACGCCTTTTCATTTGCCTCATTCCTTGAAAAGGCCTGGTCAATGTCAGGAGGAGGGCCATTTACATGTAAAATGGCCTTGTTTCATTTGTTTTCATTTTGTTTTAATACTGTACAAATATGTATTCATGTATTTAATAACGCATTATGGAATATGAACAGGAAGGACTGTAATGTCAGTTGCTTTCAACGTACTTTGTTAAATGTATCATATAATCCCATATGGGATGGGCCAAGGTGGCATGACACGGAAATAAATATTTCATTCATTCATTCATTGTACATATCTCCTATTTAATCAATAACAAAAACGTTAATCTGCCTGGTAGAGTATGTTAACGCAATACAATTAAATATTGTAACTGCACTCCGCTGTCATGTCATGGAAATAAAGGCTTCTGATTCTGATACCTAGTTTCTGTCTCAGGAATGTCATGTTGTGGTAGAATAGAATAGATAGATATTTACCTAGTTTCTGCCCCAGGAATGTCATGTTGTGGTAGAATACAGTAGATAGATATTTACCTAGTTTCTGCCCCAGGAATGTCATGTTGTGGTAGAATAGATAGATATATATTTACCTAGTTTCTGTCTCAGGAATGTCATGTTGTGGTAGAATAGATAGATATATATTTACCTAGTTTCTGCCCCAGGAATGTCATGTTGTGGTAGAATAGATAGATATTTACCTAGTTTCTGCCCCAGGAATGTCATGTTGTGGTAGAATAGATAGATAGATAGATATTTACCTAGTTTCTGTCCCAGGAATGTCATGTTGTGGTAGAATAGATAGATAGATATTTACCTAGTTTCTGCCCCAGGAATGTCATGTTGTGGTAGAATAGATAGATAGATATTTACCTAGTTTCTGCCCCAGGAATGTCATGTTGTGGTAGAATAGATATTTACCTAGTTTCTGCCCCAGGAATGTCATGTTGTGGTAGAATAGATAGATATTTACCTAGTTTCTGCCCCAGGAATGTCATGTTGTGGTAGAATAGATAGATATATATTTACCTAGTTTCTGCCCCAGGAATGTCATGTTGTGGTAGAATAGATAGATATATATTTACCTAGTTTCTGCCCCAGGAATGTCATGTTGTGGTAGAATAGATAGATATATATTTACCTAGTTTCTGCCCCAGGAATGTCATGTTGTGGTAGAATAGATAGATATATATTTACCTAGTTTCTGCCCCAGGAATGTCATGTTGTGGTAGAATAGATATATAGATATTTACCTAGTTTCTGCCCCAGGAATGTCATGTTGTGGTAGAATAGATATATAGATATTTACCTAGTTTCTGCCCCAGGAATGTCATGTTGTGGTAGAATACAGTAGATAGATAGATATTTACCTAGTTTCTGTCACAGGAATGTCATGTTGTGGTAGAATAGATATTTACCTAGTTTCTGTCACAGGAATGTCATGTTGTGGTAGAATAGATAGATAGATATTTACCTAGTTTCTGCCCCAGGAATGTCATGTTGTGGTAGAATACAGTAGATAGATAGATATTTACCTAGTTTCTGTCACAGGAATGTCATGTTGTGGTAGAATAGATATTTACCTAGTTTCTGTCACAGGAATGTCATGTTGTGGTAGAATAGATAGATATATATTTACCTAGTTTCTGCCCCAGGAATGTCATGTTGTGGTAGAATAGATAGATATATATTTACCTAGTTTCTGTCACAGGAATGTCATGTTGTGGTAGAATAGATAGATATATATTTACCTAGTTTCTGTCACAGGAATGTCATGTTGTGGTAGAATAGATATTTACCTAGTTTCTGTCACAGGAATGTCATGTTGTGGTAGAATAGATAGATAGATATTTACCTAGTTTCTGCCCCAGGAATGTCATGTTGTGGTAGAATAGACAGATAGATATTTACCTAGTTTCTGCCCCAGGAATGTCATGTTGTGGTAGAATAGATAGATATATATTTACCTAGTTTCTGCCCCAGGAATGTCATGTTGTGGTAGAATAGATAGATATATAGATATTTACCTAGTTTCTGCCCCAGGAATGTCATGTTGTGGTAGAATAGATACCTAGTTTCTGCCCCAGGAATGTCATGTTGTGGTAGAATAGACAGATAGATATTTACCTAGTTTCTGCCCCAGGAATGTCATGTTGTGGTAGAATAGATAGATATATATTTACCTAGTTTCTGCCCCAGGAATGTCATGTTGTGGTAGAATAGATACCTAGTTTCTGCCCCAGGAATGTCATGTTGTGGTAGGCCTTCTCTGCGGCTGCCAGGTGTCCCAGGGCGGCCAACAGGGCGGTCCAGGTCGGGCCTCCTGGCCCGGCGGAGCGGCTGTCCTTCTCCTTCTCCACATAGTCCTTGGCCCGGTCGAAGGAGAACATGCCCAGCTGAGTGAAGAAGCTCTCCAGGATGGCCACCTTGATTTGATTCATTGATTGATGAAATTAAATTAACCGATTGGAGAATTAAACAGAACCTTTCAAGCACAAGTCAAGACAAAACTGTTAACCCATTCTGACCGGGCACCCATTTTGGTGTCGGCATCATGTTATGCTTTAGCTATTGAAAAATAGCAGACCTACAAGCTCGTATCGCGCCACTCGGTGGCGCGATATGAGCTTGTAGATCTGCTATTTTGTAGATCTGCTATTTTTGAAAAAATCGATAGAACGACTGACATTTTTAGAATCTGATCTCAGGTCAGAATGGGTTAATCAGACCAGTGTGTGTCCAGTGGAAACCTCGTATGAATCTGATCTCAGGTCAGAATGGGTTAATCCACATATATGCACATACTGGTACATAAACCTGAATATGGCATAACGTATGCAGCATAGTCTATATTCTGCATTATACTTGCCATATATATATGTTGGAATAATGTTAATAATTATATTTAAAATAAAACCATAGGTCCATCATCATCAGCCTTTCCATGTCGCGGCGCACCCCCTAGAAGGAGCTCGCGCACCACAAGGGGTGTGCACGCGCACCACAGTTTGGGAGAACCATGAAAGCAATTTACACTTTGTTTACAACAGGGCAGACCATGTTCAATTCATCATCATCATACCTCCCTGGGGACGGGCCGCAGCTGGTCCTCAGCACCGGGAGCGGCCTCTGTCGTCGTCATGATGATGATAACCTCATCAATAAAATTTAACTTTTATTTATATTGTTTTACTGTTATTCACAGAACGAACCGACTCTGATGAACAATAAGTCACGTTGACTTTTAGTGATTCTCCCTCAATAATAATTTAATCACACTTTCTCGACACTGATGACGAGAATCTGCAGCACAATTAACGACGATCGGACACTATTTAGACGTTATACACATTATAATAGTTATCGTCGCTCTAAATGTTGCCAGAGTTATCTATAGATAGATGTTGTGGTGCTGAGGATGATGATGGGGTGAAGGAGACGCCATGTTGTTGCGCTACGTAATGTCAACACTACGGAGAGGGAGGAGGGTCATACCGCACGGAAACGCGATGTCCTCCCGTATGGCGTTTTACTGCCCCCTATGGTTAATGCTCTATATCGCTCTGATCTATGATTGATTGATTGATTGTAGTATTTATTAACAGTTTGCAGAATTACAGTAAATTTCAAGCACAAACTCAATACAAAGACTGTTAACTGTGAGTGGACGACTTAATAAAGCATTACACTTGTTTACAAGAGGGTCCACCTTGTTCAATTCATCAAAACAATTAGAGACGTACAAATAGACACTTCTATGTAGTCAAAGAACAGAACAGGAATTCATCATAAAGGAGGTAAAAAGGGAAAAGAAACATATATAAAAGGGGGGGACGGGTTTCTGATTTTACAGGGGCCAGTTTTGAATTGCAGCCGTCCGTAGGTGCCCTTTGAGAGCGGTTTTGAAGGAGTCAAGGGATTTGCATGTCTTAATGACTGTTGGTAGGGCGTTCCACATTTTGGTGGCATAGGAGCGAAAATAATTTAGTCCCTTAATTGTTTGTGCCGAATCTGGGTTGTACATGGTTTGTTGCACTCCCTCTGGTGTTGTGGGTGTGGACTTCGTTGACATTAAGGAAGTATTTAGACAGGTACATGGGTATCTCAGTGAAGTATTTAGACAGGTACATGGGTATCTTAGTGAAGTATTTAGACAGGTACATGGGTATCTTAGTGAAGTATTTAGACAGGTACATGGGTATCTTAGTGAAGTATTTAGACAGGTACATGGGTATCTTAGTGAAGTATTTAGACAGGTACATGGGTATCTTAGTGAAGTATTTAGACAGGTACATGGGTATCTTAGTGAAGTATTTAGACAGGTACATGGGTATCTTAGTGAAGTATCTAGACAGGTACATGGGTATCTTAGTGGTGTATCGAATCTTGTGGACCAGACCCATTGCAAGATGCTGTACTCTGTCGTCGACCCTAAGCCATTCCAGCCTGTCAAAGTGGGCAGGGGTGAGGTGGGTACGGGGGGTGAGGCCAAGTCCGGTCTAGAGCCCTGCCTACTCCTACTGTATCCTGTCATTATTTATTATTACTTATTATTTGTTATTATTATTATTATTTTGTCATTTATCGTGTCAGTCCTCACACATGGACTGTTTTCAACCCTTTTTCATGTCATTATTTATTTATTCAGCATTTATTTTGAGCCCACAGGGTCTTTGATGAGATTTACTTTAGCCTCTCAGGCCCAAAATGAAAAGAATATTTATGTTAGTGTTGGGGTGAGCCATATTCATTATCCATGCATACAACAACAAAACTGGTTCTAAATGTTCTAATATGAGAAATAAGGTAAAATAAACATGAAATAAACATGGGGCGAGATATCCATGCTTTAGGGCGAGATATCCGTGCTTTGGGGCAAGATATCCACGCTGTGGGGCGAGATATCCGGACGGCTCGCCCCAAGCCGTGTATATCCACGGATATCCCAAGCCGTGTAGCCACAGTGACATGCAGTCAATGGTGCGCCCTTAATTACCTAAACATGAGAGAAGTAGGGGAAACAATTTATTACAAGCTTTAAACTTGCAATTTTACTTATCAATTTTAAATTTACCATATGTGATATTTTTAATATTAGCCTATAACTATTTTATAATTCTACACAGACATTGGGACAAATTGTGGGGAAATCATATTTTATCCACAGTGGCGCTGTGTGTTAAATGTGTTGCATACCGTACATCCGTACATACAAAGCACTGTCCTATTGGCAAATCTAGAATCCACATTGGGAGCTAGCAAATAAAGACATCCGGTTGCCTTCAGAATAAGGTGTCGTAATTAATGTTTTCTAAAAGACATACATATATTTTAAAAAATCACTTATGATATGTATTTTTGAGTCGTGCAACCCTCCATTGCACAGCTATGTGTGTCCCTGGGTCTGTCTGTCTGTCTGTCTGTCTGTCTGTCTGTCTGTCTGTCTGTCTGTCTGTCTGTCTGTCTGTCTGTCCCTGGGTCTGTCTGTCTGTCTGTCCGTCCCTGGGTCTGTCTGTCTGTCTGTCTGTCTGTCTGTCTGTCCCTGGGTGGGTCGGTCTGTCTGTCTGTCTGTCTGTCTGTCCCTGGGTCTGTCTGTCCAAGCACAAAAATAGCTTGGTTGGTAACTCTGTCATTTCTCGACCCCTGGCCGCATTCCTGGGGGTCTGGATATTCCAGGGACCACCAGGGACCTCCACGGTAATTCTGTAATTTCTCGACCGTTTCGGATGCGGGGCGGCTCGCCGGAACCGGTCCAGCCCCCTGGGCACGTTCCTGGTGGTCTGGATGTCCTGGGGACCCCCCAGGGACCCCCCAGGGACCCCCGGGGACCCCCACACGGTAACTCTGTCATTTCCTGATCGTTTCGGACACGGGGCGGCACACCGGAACCGGGCCAGCACCCTGGCCGTGTTCCTGTGGACCTGGACCTTCTGCAGATCCCCTGGGGACCCCCACACGGAGTTGTACCACTCACTTCACACGGGTGTGATTTTTTTCAAATGGCTTATACTAAACTAGAGTATATGTGCCCGAAAAGGTTGTTACGTTAAATGCTTAATTTATAGTTTTAATGTGCAAATGTGCAAATGAATCGTTTTTCAATACTCTAAAGGGTACTCTTATTTTGAAGAGATCGTCCACCGGAAGTCTTATATTTGCTGGCTTAGATTTGCCCCAAAAACACCCAATGAAAAACACTGGCGTACATAAACAATGGTCCGACCCACTTCCGCTGTGTGGATCCATCACAGACCCAGACAGACAGCAGTAGAACATAAAGATGTCCAGCTACGCTAGAATAGACAGACAGTAAGATGGATAAATAAAGATGTCCAGCTACTACAGACAGTGAGAAGAACATAAAGAATAAAGATGTCCAGCTCCAGCTACGCCAGGATCATCCACTTCGCCACCAGCGTCCTGTGCAGCACCAGAGGCTCCATGTCTCTGGTCCAGCTGCACAGGAGGGTCTTCCAGCGCTTCGACATCACCGAGGACGAGTTCTTCTGCTACATAGTGAAGAAGTGTCCCCGGTTCCTGGTGCTGAGGACCCGGGAGGAGGAGGAGCAGGAGGAGGAGGAGGAGGAGGTCTGGGGGACCGCCGGTACTGGTACCGGTTCGAGGACCACCATAGTGGCCAAGACCTCCCTGAGGCTGTGCAGGAGCTACTCCAAACAGGACTGCACCGACTGCCAGAACCTGCACCTCTGCAAATACTTCGTCTATGGGAACTGCAGATATGGGAAAGGAAGGCGAGTTGTTGTTGTTGTTGTTGTTGTTGTTTGGTTTGGGTTGGGCTGTTGACTATCAGTATCAATTCAATTCAAAGGAGCTTTATTTGGCATGAGAAAACAAACGTTTACATTGCCAAAGCAAGTGTCACAATACAATAAAAACAGTTGAAAATGGTGAAAGTATACAGATGGAGGGGGTGCAGTATTTTGTAAACATAAAGTATATACAGTTGGAGGGGATACAGCATTGTGTAAACATAAAGTATAAACAGTTGGAGCAGCATTTTGTAAACATAAAGTATATACAGTTGGAGGGGGTACAGCATTGTGTAAACATAAAGTATATACAGTTGGAGCAGCATTTTGTAAACAAAGTATATACAGTTGGAGCAGCATTTTGTAAACAAAGCTATATGTCACAAACATGTTATAACAGGGTATAAAGCTTTTGAAACAAATATATATATATATAGCAGCTCTTTTCTGCAGTCACATTGGGATTCTCAGGATTATTTAAATAGTATACAGAAAACTCAGATTTAAGATGTGTTTAAAGATAGCAGCTCTGTTTACATGTGCAGTAGGTCTACTTGGTTCCATCGTTTACATGTGGTCTACTTGGTGCAATTGGCAGTCCTTAGGGTGGTTGTATTCCATTGGCTATCCTTCTTTTGTCACAAATCTTGCTCCTGTGTTTGAGCATCAGTATCAGAGGCTACAAACCATACAGTTAACACTCAGTTAACCCATTCTGACCTGAGATCAGATTCATACGAGGTTTCCGCCGGACACACACTGGTCTGATGAACCCATTCTGACCTGAGATCAGATTCATACGAGGTTTCCACTGGACACACACTGGTCTGATTAATGAAGCAGATTTAACGTCTGTCAATATAGGACTAACGTATTAAAAACATTCAGCTTGATGGTGTAAATAAATCAGTGGTTTTCAACCCCAGCTTGTTGGTAACCAAATGGACCCTGATAGATCTTTAACTCTTAATCTTGAGAGGCGTAAAATGAAACCAAATGGACCCTGATAGATATGTAACTCTTGAGAGCGTAACAATTCGGGTCCATTTGGTTTCATTTTAGGCTCTCAAGAGTTACATTATTGTTAAACATCGAAGTCTACACAATTAGAGAATGTGGAATAATTGTTATTTTGATCAACGTTTGCCTGTTATCTAATCTCTCCTAATGGTACCAACATCAATACAGCATGATGGAACTGGACAAAATCTGATCCAACAATAACATATTATTTTAGTTTTGGGTCTGAGAGGCTAAGGGCTCCATTTCTTTTACCGCTAAACCCCTTATCCCTAAACCCCTTATCCCTAAACCCCTTATCCCTAAACCCCTTATCGCTAAACCCCTTATCCCTAAACCCCTTATCCCTTTTTTGGTACTATTTTGAAAAACATGTTTGAATAGTTCAACTAGCCAATCTACATTGACACGCTGTGAGCTTGTAGATCTACATTGACATGTTGTGAGCTTGTAGATCTACATCAACACGTTGTGAGCTTGTAGATCTACATTGACACGCTGTGAGCTTGTAGATCTACATTGACACGTTGTGAGCTTGTAGATCTACATTGACACGTTGTGAGCTTGTAGATCTACATTGACACGTTGTGAGCTTGTAGATCTACATTGACACGCTGTGAGCTTGTAGATCTACATTGACACGCTGTGAGCTTGTAGATCTACATTGACACGCTGTGAGCTTGTAGATCTCGTTGTGAGCTTGTAGATCACGTTGTGAGCTTGTAGATCACGTTGTGAGCTTGTAGATCACGTTGTGAGCTTGTAGATCACGTTGTGAGCTTGTAGATCGGCCATTTTAACTATTCAAACGGTGAGGAAAATGGAGCCCTGCATCTCATGGTGGTCCGTGGATCAAATGCTGGATGAATAAATAATGGGTCTTTATATGAAGGTGGTTGAAAACCACTGGTGTAAATTAAAATATGTTGACCTTTAATAGGGAGACGAGACCACCTACAACCACTGCATAATATACATATATAACATTATAACATATATTATGTTATAATAATGTAATAATGTACACGACAGGCCAACAGCACACACCAAGGCCCGCCCCCGCTCGATCATGATTGGCAGAAGGCCCCTCTCTATCCTGCTTGGATTAAAGGGACACTTCACCCTTTTTGCAAAAACATATATGTTAATGACGTTTAGAAGCTTTAGAACACTTTCCTGGGGGTCTTTATGTATGTAATATGTGGTTTTAGATATTTTAGATTGTAGCAGTGAGCCCGGTGTCTCTGATGTCATGGACACTGGGCTCACTTCCTTCCTGGACTACATGTTGTCTCAGTAAGACAGCTTTCCCCCTATCCACAAGGAGGAGCAGTGGACCAAAAGATTATGGGAATTGTAGTCCAGGAAGGTAGTGAGACCAGTGTCCATGACATCAGAGACACTGTGCTCACTGCTACAATCTAAAATGGCTAAAACCACATATTACACACATAAAGACCCCCAGGAAAGTGTTCTAAAGCTTCTAAACATCATTAACATATATTATTTTGCAAAAAGGGTGAAGTGTCCCTTTAAGCCTGGGCCACCTCCTAGCCAAAAACGAACCTAAGGTTTTTTGACCCCCAGGGGTTAACTGGGGACAGGGAGGAACTCTTTATATGGCCAGGGTTACACACTCTATAGTAGGGAGGATTATTACCAAAACAAAACAAAAATAATAATTGATATTTGAATTAAGTGAAATCACTGAATATACCTTTAACTATAAAGTGCATTTTGGGATGCAGAATGCACCCTATTCTAATCTCTGCAGTGACTCTGTTCTCCACAGGAAGCCGTGTAAGTTCTCCCACGACGTGCGTTCAGATCACAACTACCCGCTGCTCAGAGAATGCACGCTGCACGAGCTGAGTGAGGACGACCTGTTCCTGCTGCTGCTGCAGAACGACCCCAGCATGCTGCCGGAGGTGACCCCCCAGAGCCCCCACCTCACACACACACACACACACACACACACAGCATGCTGCCGGAGGTGACCCCCCTAGAGCCCCCACCTCACACACACACACACACACACACACACACACAGCATGCTGCCGGAGGTGACCCCCCTAGAGCCCCCACCTCACACACACACACACACACACACACACACACACACACACACACACACACACACACACACACACACACACACACACACACACACACAGCATGCTGCCTGAGGTGACCCCCCCTAGAGCCCCCACCTCACACACACACACACACACACACACACACACACAGCATGCTGCCGGAGGTGACCCCCAGAGCCCCACACACACACACACACACACACCACACACACACACACACACACACACACACACACACACACACACACACACACACACACACACACACACACACACAGCATGCTGCCTGAGGTGACCCCCCCTAGAGCCCCCACCTCACACACACACACACATGCTGCCCGAGGTGACCCCACCTAATCTATATACACACACACACACAGCATGCACCTCACACACACAGCATGCACCTCACACACACAGCATGCACCTCACACACACAGCATGCACCTCACACACACAGCATGCACCTCACACACACAGCATGCACCTCACACACACAGCATGCACCTCACACACACAGCATGCACCTCACACACACAGCATGCACCTCACACACACAGCATGCACCTCACACACACAGCATGCACCTCACACACACAGCATGCACCTCACACACACAGCATGCACCTCACACACACAGCATGCACCTCACACACACAGCATGCACCTCACACACACAGCATGCACTCACACACACAGCATGCACCTCACACACACAGCATGCACCTCACACACACAGCATGCACCTCACACACACACTTACACTTGATTTTAACCCATTTAGGCCTGACGTCGAAATAAAAAAATAAGTCTTCTGAAAGAATATATGTTCGATTTTGTGCCGCATTTTCACGATTTTTCAAAAATAGCAGACCTACAAGCTTGTAGATCTGCTATTTTTAAATAGCTAAAGTATAACATAATGCTTTAACCCAAAATGGGTTAAAAAATAAATAAATATATATATATATATATATATATATATATATATATATATATATATATATATATATATCACAAACGAAAACATTTGTTTGGCATCTCCTCCCCTTGTAGATAACCACCCCCCCCCCCCCCAAGCTGGACATCCAGTGTGTATTCAACGGGAACAAATTAATTCATTTTATTGAAACTAATTTTTTTGTTATATCCAAAATGTGATCTGGATTTAAATGTGGGACGTTTTTGTGCGTTACAGGTTTTCCTGCCTATAGGCGGCGGTGCTTCTAGCTGCCTGTAGGGGGCGGGCGGTGCTTCTATCTGCCAGTGTATAGCTGGTCTTTTTCACTTCGCTTTCACTTCTGCTCTTTCTCAACTTGTCTGGACAGAGATGGACAGACAGAGTTGGACAGACAGAGTTGGACAGACAGAGTTGGACAGACAGAGTTGGACAGACAGAGTTGGACAGACAGAGTTGGACAGACAGACAGACAGACAGAGAAGAGTCCAGACAGAGACAGAGTCCAGACAGAGTCCAGACAGAGACAGAGTCCAGACAGAGTCCAGACAGAGACAGAGTCCAGACAGAGACAGAGTAGTTGACATAACGTTGTGTTATTCGTGGACGGGAAGGTAAGGTTGTAAAAGTGGCAGCTTCAGTGAAATGACAGTCCTCTCTGACTGGATGATGTGAATGTGAGGCCGTTTCATTCGCTACAGTAAAGAAACAGAGAATAACAAAAAGACATACTAATAGCTCATAGTGTAGTTAGTTAGAGTAGTCCAAGTGTAAACCAAAAGGCGTGGTCATAGTCCAATGAAATTATTCAAGACAAAAAGGAGAAAAAAAAAAAAAAAATGTAAA